>NC_067248.2:102980399-103280378 GCF_019359855.2 Lolium perenne
AAGCATGTCGTCTAAACGTGGAATGGGATGGCGATAACGGACGGTAATGGCATTGATAGGTCGACAATCCATACACATCCGTTGCGTCTCATCCGGTTTAGGCACAAGAATGACGGGAACGGCACAAGGGCTAAGGCTTTCTCGGACGTACCCTTTAGCGAGGAGGTCTTGTATTTGGCGTTGTATCTCCTTGGTATCTTCGGGGTTGGTGCGGTAAGCGGCGCGGTTTGGTAGGGGAGCGCCGGGTATGAGGTCGATGCGATGCTCGATGCCCCGAAGCGGTGGTAGTCCATGAGGTAGCTCGTCGGGGAAGACGTCTTGGAACTCCTTCAAAAGAGACAACAAAGACGAAGGAATGTTGGTTAAGTCGTTAGTCTCCGACGAGAGGCCCTTGCAAATGAGCACGTAGTGTATGGTGGTGGATGGGTTGTCTTTCACTTCTCTCCACTCACTTTTTGTGGCTAAGAGGACACTCTTGCGCTCACTCATATGTGGGTGGTGGCGCTCACTCTCTTTTTGGTGGGTAGCTCCCTCTCCTCTCAACTCACTATGGTGGGTGTGGTGTTGTGCCCTTGCTAAAGCCTTCGCATTGTCGGCGATGATTTGGCTAGGAGTCATTGGGCGAAGCTCGAACTTCTTGTCCTTGACCTTGAAGGTGTATGCATTGGAGTAACCATCATGTATGGCCTTCTTGTCAAATTGCCATGGGCGGCCAAGCAACATGTGGCACACGGTCATAGGCACCACGTCACACTCAACGGTGTCTTCATAGGGTCCTATTTTGAAGTTGACGGTGACGGTGTGTTGAATCTTGACATTGCCCTTGTCGCTCAACCATTGAACATGGTATGGATGAGGATGCTTGCGAAGCGTGAGGTTGAGCTTCTCACATAACTCGGTGCTTGCCAAGTTGTGGCAACTCCCACCGTCGATGATGACCTTGATTGACTTGCCACCAATTCCGGCGCGAGTTTGGAAGATGTTGCATCTTTGGTCTTCCATAGCTTGGGGTTGAGTGGTGAGCACTCGAGTGACCACAAGTGAAGGGCTTGGGTCGTGGGTGCATAAGAGAGGGTCTTCTCCACTTTCTTCATCATACTCTTCCTCATTAGCAACGGCGGCTTGCACTAGGGCTTCATATTCGCCCTCACTTAGCATCTCTATGTCACCATTCTCCATAGTGATCATAACCTTGGTGTTCTTGCATTCAAAGGATTTGTGGCCTTGAGTGCCACACTTGAAGCAAGTGACATTGGAGGGTCCCGTAGAGGCCTTGGAGGAGGCGGTGGAGGACACCGTTTGCTTCATGCGACTTTGTATAGAAGGTTGCTTGGAAGGTGTAGAGGATGCGGTTGGCTTGACACTTGTTGTGGGAGTTGATGTAGCAAGTTTGGAGGCGAAGTATTGCTTGGACTTCGAGTACTTGATGTCCTCATTCACTTGACGCTCGGCCTTGGAAGCTTGGTGAACCAACTCAACCATGTTGGAGTATTGTTGGAACTCCACAATCCTCTTGATGGGGTAGTTGAGGCCATTGAAGAACCTAGCGATGGTTTGGTTCTCGGACTCTTGGATGTTTGCTCGCATCATGGTTAACTCCATTTCCTTGAAGAACTCCTCAACGGTCTTGGTGCCTTGCTTCAACTTTTGTAGCTTGTTGAAGAGATCGGTCTTGTAGTGTGTAGGGACAAAGCGAGCTTGCATCTCCTCCTTCATGTCTTCCCAAGTATCAATTGGAGGATCACCCTTTTCTTCCCTAAGAGTGACAACTTGTTCCCACCAAGTGTTGGCATAATCTTCAAACTCGAGGGAGGCCATGGCTACTTTCTTGGCACCTGAGTAGTTGTGGATGCGGAAGATCTTGTCAACCTTGAGTGCCCATGAGAGGTAGGCCTCGGCGTCGTCTTCACCCTTGAACTTGGGCATGTTGAACTTGAGTTTCCCATACATGTTCTCTTCATCTTCCAAGTTTCGGCGGCGAGGACGGATGCCTTCATCCCTTGCGGCTTGAGGTGGTAGAGGAGGTCTCCCACGGCCAACCATAGCATTGGGTTGGCGGTTGAGGTGAACACTAGCTTCACTTGGCTCACGTTGATGAAGTTGTTGCGGATCTTGACGAGGTTGTTGACGTTGTCCAATGTTGGCCCTCTCATCTTGGTCATGTTGTGGTTGTCCTTGGCCCCTTTGGTCATGACGAGGATGGTTCCGGAGGTCACGCCTTGGTGGATCATGATGACCTTGGTCTTGAGCATCCACATGGGCTTGACGATGAGGTGCCGGGTCCATGTTGTGGAGGACGTTGTCTTGGGGTTGGTCGTCATGCCCATGGTGGGCATGGCGAGCCGCTTGATGACGATCTTGGTGAAGAGCTTGGTCTTGTTGAGGACGCTCATGAGGACGAGCATGGCGATGGAACTCTCCGCGCCTTGAGTTTGAGCGAGAATCATCATGACGAGCGTGCGGTCGACGAGAGCGATGATGATCTCCATGCCTTGAGTCGGAGCTTGAGGACGAATGGTGATCATGGGAGTAGTCATCATGTGAGGAGGTCGATGATGATGAGGAAGTAGAGCGATGTCGATGTCGGCGTCCCAAGTTGTTGATGGCGCGCTCGAGGCTATCCATGCGCCGCTCCATGTTTGCATCATTGGCTGTCACTTGGTCATGCAAGTTGTCCGTAGCTTCGCGAAGAAGAATCATATCTTGGTTCACTTGGCCGAAGTTGTGAGCCACTTCTTCATATTGCTCGTCGATGCGTGTCTCGAACAAGTTGAGTTGGTCCTTGAACTCTTGGCGTTGCACCCATAGGTTGTGTTGGGTGGCCAACCTTTCGGAGGGGTGTAGGACCTCATCCTCTTTTTCTTGGTCTCCGTGCCTATCCATGATCACAAGACAAGAACTATGTTGTGGATGTTAGTGGAAGGAGACTACCTCGCACTCTTACCGTGGTAAGATAGTATTGAGGCAATCAACCAAGCCGAAAGTAAGACCAATTGTATCGGGACACACACAAAGGCACAGGCAAAAGCTAGCAAATATGGTGTTAGGAGTGGATGGTGGAAAGCCAAAAGACGAAATCCAAAATCGAGTATGTTGTTAAGAGTGGGTAAGGTCCAAAAATCAAGTGTCAAAGTGGAGATCACTATAAACACGGAAAAAATGTGGAACTCACACACGGGATGAGCGGGGTTAGTGCAACCAAGGAACGAGCGGAAAAAGGAAAAACCCCAAAGCAAGGGTGCTCAATGTCACACTTTGCACTTTGCTTTTTTTTTTACTAGCACACTATGCTCTTACTCTTTTGCGTGCCACTCACGAGCTCCACTTATGAGCTTTACTCACACAACGCACACCCTCACAGTCGGGACCTCGTGCGATGTTTCGCAACACTCGAAAAGCTTCGCTCGTGGGATAGATCGCAAAAAGAAGAGGGCTACAAGGGTTACTGCAAGTTATACCTGCGATGGTGGAGATGATGGTGGTGGTGGTGGTCGGCGGTGGTGTTAGTCGATGTCGAAGACGGAGCCCGATCGGCTGGTCCGGTTTGGCCGGAGCTGTCGCCGGCGTGTCGATACTGGCGGCAGTCGGACCGGTCTCTTGGCCGGCTGTCCGGTCGGGCGGCCGGTTGGCCGGGTGCTGCGCCGGATGGTCCGGTCTGGGGGCCGGTTGACCGGGTTCGAAACCGGGTTGCACGATTTGGAGCTTTCTCTCTCCTGTTCTTCCCCAAACCAAAACCAAATCGACCAAAACGAAGGGAAACGATGGAATTGGAGGCTCAAAGTTGGGGAAATAGTAGATCAAGCACAACAACACCAGATCCACGGAGCAAAACCACTCAAAACTCAACCAAATCACAGATCCGTCCAAAGGCAATTTGGGGCTATTTTTTGGAAAATTTTCTAGAAACGAAATCGGGTGGGTGGAGGGTCAAAATCGCGGTAACCAAAAGCTGTTGATACCATATGATGTGGTCTAAGACCCCGATTGTGGCCCGATCTCGCGAATGACCCAAGAATCAAAGGGGGAAAGAGGGGGAGAGGCGGAAGAACACGAAGAACACGAAGAACGCACGAAGATCCACGCACACCAACCCGATTGAATCGATGCTTACCCTCACGGCTCGATGGACCGTGCCAATAGAATCCGCCCGGAAGAGACTCGAGGTAGAATTCCGAGAGGAGAGACCGGTGGGGAGGACGAATCAAGGAGTGGGAGAGAGAGTGGATACACTAGAATCTCTCACTACCAAATTCATACATCCACAAGGGTGGCCTTGATTACAGAGGGATGATACCCAAGGGAGACTAAGCTCAAAGTTAGGTTTGAGTTCTAAACAAGTCTGAAAAGTAAAGGAGGGGTTCCAGCTACTTATATAGGGCCACACAGCCAGCAAGGGCGAACAGGTACGCGAATGGATAAGTTAAGGCAGTTTGGTGGGGTCTTCCCGTTGGATCCGGTTGTGCGTCCGGTCAGACCGGGCCAGTGACCGGGCTGTCCGGCCAGGGGTCCGGTTTGACCGGGCCTGTGACCGGGCTGCCCGGTCATGGGTCCGGTCGACCGGTCGCCAACCGGGAATCTGCGAAGAATCCGGTCCTGGGTCCGGTCGTCGTCCGGTACGAGGGAGCTGGCCCGGTTGCGCCCGGTGGACCGGGCCTGTGGCCGGGGCGTCCGGTCGTGGGTCCGGTCTGACCGGGTCCTGGACCGGCCAGCGTCCGTCTCTTCCTTGGAGCTCTTCGGGCGACGTCGGCTTCGGCTTCATGATCATCCTCAGGTTCCACTGCTCCTCTCCTTCCCTTGACCATGGCGTCTCATCCTCTCCGGGGTCTTGATGCTCCACGTACCTAATCACACAAAGTGTTTCGGCATGAGGTAGCATTCCATCCAATGGTGTACCGAGGTCGAGGGTAGTGATGGCGTGTAACTCACACGTTCGTTGGGAACCCCAAGAGGAAGGTATGATGCGCACAGTAGCAAGTTTTCCCTCAGAAAGAAACCAAGGTTTAATCGAACCAGTAGGAGCCAAGAAGCACGTTGAAGGTTGATGGTGGCGAAATGTGATGCGGCGCAACAACAGGGATTCCGGCGCCAACATGGAACCTGCACAACACAACCCAAGTACTTTGTCCCAACGAAACAGTGAGGTTGTCAATCTCACCGGCTTGCTGTAACAAAGGATTAAGCGTATCGAGTGGAAGATGTTTGCAAAGAAAACAGTAAAACACAATTGCAGTAGATTGTATGCTATGTAAAGAATAGGACCGGGGTCCACAGTTCACTAGAGGTGTCTCTCCCATAAGATAAAAGCATGTTGGGTGAACAAATTACAGTCGGGCAATTGACAAATAGAGAAAGGCATAACAATGCATATACATGATATGATAAATATAGTGAGATTTAATTGGGCACTACGACAAAGTACATAGACCGCCATCCAACTGCATCTATGCCTAAAAAGTCCACCTTCAGGTTATCATCCGAACCCCATTCAGTATTAAGTTGCTAAGCAACAGACAATTGCATTAAGTATGGTGCGTAATGTAATCGACAACTACATCCTTAGACATAGAATCAATGTTTTATCCCTAGTGGCAACAGCACATCACAACCTTAGAACTTTACATCCTTTGTTCCAGGTGTCAATGAAGGCATGAACCCACTATCGAGCATAAATACTCCCTCTTGGAGTTAAGAGTAAAAACTTGGCCAGAGCCTCTACTAATAACGGAGAGCATGCAAGATCATAAACAACACATAAACAATAGATTGATAATCACCATAATCATAGTATTCTCTATCCATCGGATCCCGACAAACACAACATATAGTATTACAGATAGATGATCTTGATCATGTTAGGCAGCTCACAAGATCCAACAATGAAGCACAACAAGGAGAAGACGACCATCTAGCTACTGCTATGGACCCATGGTCCAGGGGTGAACTACTCACTCATCACTCCGGAGGCGACCATGGCGGTGTAGAGTCCTCCGGGAGATGAATCCCCTCTCCGGCAGGGTGCCGGAGGCGATCTCCTGAATCCCCCGAGATGGGATTCGCGGTGGCGGCGTCTCTGGAAGGTTTTCCGTATCGTGGCTCTCGGTACTGGGGGTTTCGCGACGGGGGCTTTAAGTAGGCGGAAGGGCAGGTCAAGAGGCGGCGCGAGGGGCCCACACCACAGGCCGGCGCGGCCAGGGCCTGGGCCGCGCCGCCCTATGGTTTGGCCACCTCGTGGCCCCACTTCCTTCCCTCTTCGGTCTTCTGGAAGCTCCGTGCAAAAATAGGACCACAGGCGAAGATTTCGTCCAATTCGAGAATATTTCCTTACTAGGATTTACGAAACCAAAACAGCAACTTGACAACTGGCTCTTCGGCATCTTGTTAATAGGTTAGTTCCAGAAAATGCATAAATATGACATATAATGTGCATAAAACATGTAGGTATCATCAATAAAGTAGCATGGAACATAAGAAATTATCGATACGTCGGAGACGTATCAGCATCCCCAAGCTTAGTTCTGCTCGTCCCGAGCAGGTAAAACGATAACAAAGATAATTTCTGAAGTGACATGCCATCATAATCTTGATCATACTATTTGTAAACATATGTAATGAATGCAGCGA
Source organism: Lolium perenne (assembly GCF_019359855.2). Classification (NCBI taxonomy): domain Eukaryota; kingdom Viridiplantae; phylum Streptophyta; class Magnoliopsida; order Poales; family Poaceae; genus Lolium; species Lolium perenne. The sequence goes on from NC_067248.2 coordinate 102,987,021, forward strand.
TCAAAACAAAGGTAATGACATGAGTAAACAAGTGAATCATATGACAAAGACTTTTCATGAATATTACTTCAAGACAAGCATCAATAAGTCTTGCATAAGAGTTAACTCATAAAGCAATAAATCAAAGTAAAGGTGTTGAAGCAACACATAGGAAGATTAAGTTTCAGCGGTTGCTTTCAACTTATAACATGTATATCTCATGGATATTGTCAACATAAAGTAATATAACAAGTGCAATATGCAAGTATGTAGGAATCAATGCACAGTTCACACAAGTGTTTGCTTCTTAAGGTGGAAGGAGATAGGTAAACTGACTCAACAATAAAAGTAAAAGAATGGTCCTTCAAGAGGAAAGCATCGATTGCTGTATTTGTGCTAGAGCTTTTATTTTGAAAACATGAAACAATTTTGTCAACGGTAGTAATAAAGCATATGAGTTATGTAAATTATATCTTACAAGTTGCAAGCCTCATGCATAGTATACTAATAGTGTCCGCACCTCGTCCTACTTAGCTTGGACTACCGGATCTTTGCATGCCATGTTTCAACCAAGTGTCACAAAGGGGTACCTCCATGCCGCTTTGTACAAAGGTCTAAGGAGAATGCTCGCATTTTGGATTTCTCGCTTTTGATTATTCTCAACTTAGACATCCATACCGGGACAACATGGACAACAGATAATGGACTCCTCTTAAATGCATAAGCATGTAGCAATGATTATTATTCTCATATGAGATTGAGGATATATGTCCAAAACTGAAACTTCAACCATGATTCATGGCTTTAGTTAGCGGCCCAATGTTCTTCTCTAACAATTTTGCATGCTCCAACCACTAAAATGATAGATCCTTCAGACAAGACGGACATGCATAGCAACTCACATGATATTCAACAATAGTTGATGGCGTTCCCCAGAAGCATGGTTATCGCACAACAAGCAACTTAATAAAAGATAAAGTGCATAAGTACATATTCAATACTACGATAGTTTTTAAGGCTATTTTGTCCCATGAGCTATATATTGCAAAGGTGGATGATGGAATTTTAAAGGTAGCACTCAAGCAATTTACTTTGGAATGGCGGAGAAATACCATGTAGTAGGTAGGTATGGTGGACACAAATGGCATAGTAGTTGGCTCAAGGATTTTGGATGCATGAGAAGTATTCCCTCTCGATACAAGGTTTAGGCTAGCAAGGTTATTTGAAGCAAACTCAAGGATGAACAGGTGCAGCAAAACTCACATAAAAGACATATTGTAAACATTATAAGACTCTACACCGTCTTCCTTGTTGTTCAAAACTCAATACTAGATATTATCTAGACCTTAGAGAGACCAAATATGCAAATCAAATTTTAGCAAGCTCTATGTATTTCTTCATTAATGGGTGCAAAGCATATGATGCAAGAGCTTAAACATGAGCACAACAATTGCCAAGTATCACATTATCCAAGACATTTTAGAATTACTACATGTAGCATTTTCCAATTCCAACCATATAACAATTTAACGAAGAAGAAACTTCGCCTTGAACATTATGAGTAAAGCCTAAGGACATATGTGTCCATATGCAACAGCGGAGCGTGTCTCTCTCCCACAAAGTGAATGCTAGGATCCATTTTATTCAAACAGAAACAAAAACGAAAACAAACCGACGCTCCAAGTAAAGAACACAAGATGTGATTGAATAAAAATATAGTTTCAGGGGAGGAACCTGATGATGTTGTCGATGAAGAAGGGGATGCCTTGGGCATCCCCAAGCTTAGACGCTTGAGTCTTCTTAAAATATGCAGGGGTGAACCACGGGGGCATCCCCAAGCTTAGAGCTTTCACTCCTCTTGATCATAGCATATCATACTCCTCTCTTGACCCTTGAAAACTTCCTTCACACCAAACTTCAAGCAAACTCATTAGAGGGTTAGTGCACAATTAATAATTCACATGTTCAGAGGTGGCACAATCATTCTTTACACTTCTGGACATTGCATAAAGCTACTGGACATTAATAGATCAAAGAAATAAATCCAACATAGCAAAAGAGGCAATGCGAAATAAAAGGCAGAATCTGTCAAAAACAGAACAGTCCGTAAAGACGAATTTAAAGCTGGCACCAGACTTGCTCAAATGGAAAAACTCAAAACTAATGAAAGTTGCGTACATATCTGAGGATCACGCTCGTAAATTGGCAGATTTTTTAGAATTTTCTACAGAGAACTGTGCCCAGATTCGTGACAGACAGCAATGCTGTTTCTGCGCAGCGATCCCAAATATAACATCAACTTTGACATAGAAACTTTACTTGGCACAAAAACATGATAAGGAGAGGTTGCTACAGTAGTAAACAACTTCCAAGACTCAAGAAAACAAAAAATTGCTGTAGTAAAAACATGGGTTGTCTCCCATAAGCGCTTTTCTTTAACGCCTTTCAGCTAGGCGCAGAAAGTGCAAATGAAGTATTATCAAGAGACGGTGTGTCAACCTTACCTTGGGCTTTATCCTTACCTTTCTTATTGTTTTTCTTTCCCTTTGGTTTAGGAAATATATGATTTCCCCCTGGTATAGAGGTGAATTTCAGAGTGCCTTCTCCCACATCAATGACTGCTCCCAATAGTTTCAGCAAGGATCTTCCGAGTATGATTTTTCCTGTTTCAATAACAAGATAATCAATGGATATTGTTCTTCCAAGAATGGTTGTATGCACACCTGCAGCTATTCCCTTAGGAATTATAATAGAGTTATCAATGAGAGTTATTTCTTCTCCTCCTTCATCGACTCCCCAAAGTTTCAAAGATTTATAAATGCTTTCAGGCATAAGGCAAAATTCATACATGATATCACAGTAGGCATGAAGAGTTCGATCACCGATAACAATTTTAACAGCAGGATCCCATAATGAAGGTTTAGAATTCTCTAAGACTTGTTCAAGACGATTACGAACACAGTGATAATTGTTATTCAAGCGAGATGTACTTATCTCGAGATTGTTCAATCTATTATAAATGCTAATAAGGGCTGAATCAAAGTTATTAGCTGAATCATGTGATGCAACCAATTTCTTTATGGCATTAAAAGCTTGATCCCCATTACAATGAAGGAAATCTCCTCCTACTAAATTGTCCAAAGCATATCTATAGCGAACCATAAGACCAAAATAAAAATTACTAAGGAGCAAACTTAGAGTCATTTGAGGTTCAGTTTTACGATAAGAAGTAAAAATTCTAGACCAAGCATCCTTAAAACTCTCCTCATCCCCTTGTTTAAAAGTAAAAACTAATTCCTCAGGTGAAGAAGTAACAGGTTCAGAGCTAGACATGGTAACAAAAGTAAAAAAAAAATTTGTATTTTTAATAGAGTGCGAGACAATAAATAAAGCAAAACTAGCAACTAATTTTTTTTGTATTTTGATTTAGTGCAGCAAACAAAGTAGTAAATAAAATAAAGCAAGACAAAAACAAAGTAAAGAGATTGAGAAGTGGAGACTCCCCTTGCAGCGTGTCTTGATCTCCCCGGCAACGGCGCCAGAAAAAGAGCTTGATGGCGTGTAACTCACACGTTCGTTGGGAACCCCAAGAGGAAGGTATGATGCGCACAGTAGCAAGTTTTCCCTCAGAAAGAAACCAAGGTTTAATCAAACCAGTAGGAGCCAAGAAGCACGTTGAAGGTTGATGGTGGCGAAATGTGATGCGGCGCAACAACAGGGATTCCGGCGCCAACGTGGAACCTGCACAACACAACCCAAGTACTTTGTCCCAACGAAACAGTGAGGTTGTCAATCTCACCGGCTTGCTGTAACAAAGGATTAAGCGTATCGAGTGGAAGATGTTTGCAAAGAAAACAGTAAAACACAATTGCAGTAGATTGTATGCTATGTAAAGAATAGGACCGGGGTCCACAGTTCACTAGAGGTGTCTCTCCCATAAGATAAAAGCATGTTGGGTGAACAAATTACAGTCGGGCAATTGACAAATAGAGAAAGGCATAACAATGCATATACATGATATGATAAATATAGTGAGATTTAATTGGGCATTACGACAAAGTACATAGACCGCCATCCAACTGCATCTATGCCTAAAAAGTCCACCTTCAGGTTATCATCCGAACCCCATTCAGTATTAAGTTGCTAAGCAACAGACAATTGCATTAAGTATGGTGCGTAATGTAATCGACAACTACATCCTTAGACATAGAATCAATGTTTTATCCCTAGTGGCAACAACACATCACAACCTTAGAACTTTCATCACACTGTCCTGTGTCAATGAAGGCATGAACCCACTATCGAGCATAAATACTCCCTCTTGGAGTTAAGAGTAAAAACTTGGCCAGAGCCTCTACTAATAACGGAGAGCATGCAAGATCATAAACAACACATAAACAATAGATTGATAATCACCATAATCATAGTATTCTCTATCCATCGGATCCCGACAAACACAACATATAGTATTACAGATAGATGATCTTGATCATGTTAGGCAGCTCACAAGATCCAACAATGAAGCACAACAAGGAGAAGACGACCATCTAGCTACTGCTATGGACCCATGGTCCAGGGGTGAACTACTCACTCATCACTCCGGAGGCGACCATGGCGGTGTAGAGTCCTCCGGGAGATGAATCCCCTCTCCGGCAGGGTGCCGGAGGCGATCTCCTGAATCCCCCGAGATGGGATTCGCGGCGGCGGCGTCTCTGGAAGGTTTTCCGTATCGTGGCTCTCGGTACTGGGGTTTTCGCGACGGGGGCTTTAAGTAGGCGGAAGGGCAGGTCAAGAGGCGGCGCGAGGGGCCCACACCACAGGCCGGCGCGGCCAGGGCCTGGGCCGCGCCGCCCTCTGGTTTGGCCACCTCGTGGCCCCACTTCCTTCCCTCTTCGGTCTTCTGGAAGCTCCGTGCAAAAATAGGACCCTGGGCGAAGATTTCGTCCAATTCCGAGAATATTTCCTTACTAGGATTTCTGAAACCAAAAACAGCAGAAACAAGAATCGGCTCTTCGGCATCTTGTTAATAGGTTAGTTCCAGAAAATGCATAAATATGACATATAATGTGCATAAAACATGTAGGTATCATCAATAAAGTAGCATGGAACATAAGAAATTATCGATACGTCGGAGACGTATCAGGTAGTGAGGAGCGAGTTCACCTTGTCATGTATTGCTTTAGCTCGAGCCCGTGTCATTGGTCCACTTGGGGGACTTGTTGGCCTTGATGTAGTGTCGTTGGCGAGCGGGGCTACATCACTCTCAATTGCGCGTTTCGTGAGCTCATGCTCCGTAGCGGTGGAAGTGGTCGTCCGTGTACCTACACATGAAAGAAACAAGACAAAAAGCGTGTGTGCATGGTAGATGAATACATCATCCATCATGATGTTCCATGTCTTGTGCACATCACCATTAGTGTCAAGCAAGATAGTATGAAATGTATGGTGATAGTGCATATGGCATGAAGGTGCATTCGTGGCATGTGGTAACGCATGATCATCAAAATTTGAAAAGGCTATGGGGGCCTTCTCATGAACAATAAAATAAGCATTCTTGCAAGAAAGAGCAATTGTTCACAATCTTGGATGCAAGGATCATGGAATGGTGTAAACATTTTGGGCAAAGCATGTGAAAACTAATGTCATCATTGTTGTCGACAACCCTATGAAAAGAGCAAGTGTTCATCAAGGGTATCACAACACAAGCATGATCATAAGCATTATCATTGCAAGCAATCGGAGCAAATATGAAACTCTCATAGCATGGCATGTTCATGGTATCACAATCAATCAACTCCACATGATCAACAATGTTAGCAAGCAAAGCATCACATGGGAATATGAAAGAATTAAGTGACGTAGCAAATGTATCATCAAGATCATGCATGCGCTCATAAGTCATCATGTCCACTAGTGGGATCATGGCATCATCAACACCTATATTGTTACCTTTGTAGGCCGACTCATGTGAAGTAGGTGTTGTGGAAGTAGGAGGATCCATGTGGTCGACATGTCCATCTTGGAGCAAGCATGGTGAGATATCATCATCTTCATGCACCATGTACATCTTCTCCATGAATGGGAACTCATCCTCCGTGGAACCTAGTGCAACATAAGAAGACACAAACGAGGGAGAGGTTAATGTGTTAGCAAATGCGATGTCCTCCATGGACCTATCATCTACCTCTCGCAACTCACTTTGTGTATCACTCATGTCCTCCAAATGGAAGCACTCAAACTCACATATGGGGTGGAAGTCACTCAACTCACTATCACTCTCGCTCAAGTGGGCTAAGTGGCTCTCATGCTCACATGGGATTGGTACCAACTCATCAATCAAGCATATAGGAGTAGGTTCGACTTTCTCATCTCCATGCGCCTCCTTGGTTGAAGGGAACTTCCCATGCTCAACCATCTCAACTCCATGCGCCTCCATAGGTGAAGGGAGAATCCCATGCTCACCATGCTCAACTCCATCGCCTCCTAAGTCGTCCTCAAGTGGTGGCATCTTGGAGACTTGTGCATTGAGCTCATCGAAGTAGAGCTTCTTGGCGCTTGGCGTTGTGCATTGCCATGCCACGTGACCCTTGGCCTTGCACACCTCACATAGGAGATTGGGACATTCCCGTGGAAGGTGGCCTTGTTGCTTGCATTTGTAGCATCGGAGTCCATAGGCATATGACGAGGTAGGGGCCATTGTGGTGGTGGCGCAAGAGGTAGAAGTCGCCTTATGAGGAAGGTCTTCACGTCGAGGCTCTCGTCTTCTTGCCTCAGCACCATGTTTTGAGTGGTGTCGTCGAAGATCATGTGTGGAAGGATGTCGATGTAGACCATGAGGTGGTGGTGGTCGACGACGATCATGAGATGGTGTGAGTCGATGACGGTCCTTGCCTTGCCTAGGTGATGGCTCATGTTGGGGGCGCTCTTGATGCTCCATATGATGTCCGTGATGTCGATGATCTTGTGCATAGGCACTCTCATGATGGCGCCTTGTGGAGCTCGGAGAAGTGTGTCGATGCCGAATATGTTGGGGACGCTCTTGATGATCCACATGATGATGCCATCGTGGAGGTCCTCGATCTTCATATGTAGCTCCATTGGCCAAGTAGGGGTATGTGGGAGCATCGGCGGTATGCATGGTGGGGTCGATGTCGTCCTCGTCGTGGTGCTCCACCATGTCGTCCATGCTTGTTGAGCAAGTGTCGATGTAGAGCTCGTCGATGTCGTCCATGTTGGCGATGCTCGCGGAGCCATAGTCGGTGTAGAGCTCCTCGATGTCGGTCATGTTGGCGATGCTTGCGGAGCCATAGTCCGTGTAGAGCTCCACATGTTCCTCCACATCCGCGGTGCTTGAAGAGGTATCCTCCTCGAAGTGCTCCGTGTACTCCTCTGTATCTTCTTCGTCGCTATACATGTTAGCAAGACGGTATCTATATGGTGTATGTTAGTGGAAGAACACTACCTCGCAATCTTACCGTGGTATGACAAGATTGGGGTGATCCAACAAACCGAGAGTTAGAACAATTGTATCGGGCACTCACACAAAGACACACGCAAAAGCTAGCCAATATGGTGTTAGGTGAGTATGGTGGAAAGCCAAAAGATGAAATCCGAAATCAAGTTTGTTGTTAAGGGTGGGTGAAATCCAAAAATTCAAATGTCAAAGCGATGATCACTATAAACACGGAAAAGATATGGAACTCGCACACGGGATAAGCGGGGTTAGTGCGACCAAGGAATGAGCGGAAAAGTGTAAAGCAAGGTTGCTCGGTGTCACACTAACACAAGGAGAGGCAAAGCTTTGGTTGCAACATGAGAGACAACAAGATTCACACGCGGCCTCTCTTCTCTTTTCTCTCTTTTGCTTAAAAGCTTTTTCCTCTTTTTGTATTTGGTGGCACTTACACTCTTTTGTGTATTTGTATGTATGATGGCACTCGCACACTTTTGCTCTATGGTGCACTTGCACTCTTTTTGTGTTTTGGCGGCTTTTTCTCGCACTATGTTAGCGTTAGCTCGCTTTTGCTATCTTGCCACACGAGTTTTGCTTAGAAGCTTGACTCCACACTACACACACACCTCACAATCGGGGCCACGTGCAATGTCTCGCAACACTCGATAAGCAATGCTCGATAGGATAGATCGCAAAAGAAGAGGGGTTACAAGGGTAATGCAAGTTATACCTAAGATGTTAGGCGGTGATGAACACACAACTTGCAATGATGGCGGTCATGTCAAGAGTACGGTTGCAAGTCCGGGGTGCCGAGGATGTCGCGCTTGCTTCGGAGCTGCAGGTTAGTTTCACAAACAAGGCACTCAAACCGGAACAAGCAAACACAAGTTAGCGGAAGAAAAGGGTCAAAGTAGCTTGGCGGCGGTGGCGGTGGTATGCCGGTGGTGGGTGGTGTCGATGCTCATGCGGATGCGGTGGTGGTGGTGGTGCCGCGGTGGTGTTTACCGGTGGTCTGCGGTGGTGACGGAGCTTGCCGGCGGATGAGAGGGGTGGTGGTGGTCGGCGGTGGTGGTGGAAGTGGTGGCGCCCGGTCTGGCGCCCGGTCTGACCGGCTCCTGGACCGGCCTGCCCGGTTGGCGGCCGGTTGACCGGATTCTGGGCCGGCCTGCCCGGTCTGCCGCCCGGTCGACCGGATTTCTCAACCGGCCTGTCGTGTTCTTGAGCCAAATCGTCCAAATCGACCCAAATCAAAGGAAAACGATGGGATTGGGGGCTGGAAAGTGGGGGAAATAGTAGATCAAGCACCTCAACACCAAATCCATGGACCAAAACCACTCAAAACGCAACCAAATCGCAGATCCATCCAAAGGCAATTTAGGGCTATTTTTTGGGGAATTTTTTGGAAAAATTTTAGAGACAAAATTGGGTGGGTGGGGGGTCAAATTCGCGGAAACCAAAGGCTGCTGATACCATATGATGTGGTCTAAGACCCCGTGTGTGGCCCGATCTCGCGAATGACCCAAGAATCAAGGGGGAAAGAGAGGGAGAGGCGGAAGAACACGAAGAACGCGAAGAACACAACGCACACCAACCCGATACAATCGATACTTACCCGTGTGGCTCGATGGACCACGCCAATAGAATCACCACGGGAGAGACTCAAGGTAGAATCCCGGAGTGAGAGATCGGTGTTGGGGACGGAGGTAGGTGAGGGAGAGAGAGTGGGCTACACTAGAATCTCACTCACATAGATCCAATCATCCAACATGGGGTGCCTTGATACAAAGGGGATGAAACCCTAGGGAGACAAAGCTCAAAGTCATGTTTAAGCCTAAATCTTGTCTAACCAGCTATGGGGGCGAGCTGGGGTCTTATATAGGCATACAAGGCAACATAGGTCGAAAAGGCACAAGTTGGTGGGCCAAACCCGACGGATCCGGTCATGGGGCCGGTCTGACCGGGCCTGGGACCGGCGGGTCCGGTCGTGGGGCCGGTCGACCGGTCGCCAACCGGAAATGTCGCAGATCTCCGTCCGGTTGGCTTCCGGTACGACGCCCGGTTGTCGACTAGGTGCGCCGATCGTGGCCCGGTCGGCGACCGGCCTCTGCGCCCGGCTTTGTCCGGTCTGTGGCCCGGTCTGACCGGCCTCTGGGCTGGCCGGCCTGTTCCTCCCTCCTCTTCTTCCTCTTCCTTCTCCTCTTCTTCCCTTCTTCTTCTTCCTTCTTCCAAGCACCATGGGGGTTCCTTCTCTCTTGGTCCTTGTCGACGTCGGGACCTATAGACATCAAGATGATAGGCATTAGGTAGCATACCATTCAAGTTGGTGTTGAGATCGACCATAGAGAGGAAGGAGTTCACCTTGACATATATGGCGGGGTTTCGTGTTGTTGGTCCACTTGGGGGACTCCTTGGCCATGGTGTAGCGTCGATGATAGGCGGGGCTACATCAGATCCTTTCTTTGTCCCTCGACTCCCCCTTATATAGAGGACGGAGCCGAGGGTTTCGTAATACACAAATTACAGAGTCCGGGAGGGTTTCGTACCCAACCCGTAAGATTACAAATCTCTATCTTTCCTAATACAAACTATCTTTCCTTAACACTAAATGGGCTTCCAAGTCTTCTTATTCTTCGAGTCCTGGGCCTTTAGTAAACCCCGGGTACTATCTTTAGCAGGCCCATTGGGGATGCCTATGTCAGTTAGTATTGCCTTTTGGTTTAACTAATGCACCTAGTACTTTCATGAGACTGATGAACGAAGTTTTACGTGCTTTTATTGGACGTTTTGTGGTGGTATACTTTGATGATATTCTGATTTATAGCAAATCTTTGGAGGAACATTTGGATCATTTACGTGTTGTTTTTAATGCTTTACGTGATGCACGTTTGTATGGTAATCTTGAGAAGTGCACCTTTTGCACCAATCGAGTTGCGTTTCTTGGCTATGTTTTTACTGCGCAGGGAATTGAAGTTGATCCAGCCAAGATTGAGGCAATTGAGAGTTGGCCGCAGCCAAAGACGGTCACACAAGTGAGGAGTTTTCTTGGTCTCGCTGGTTTCTATAGGCGCTTTGTGAAAGATTTTGGATCCATTGCTGCGCCGCTGAATGAGCTTACAAAGAAGGATGTGCCCTTTGTGTGGGGCGATGCACAACAAGACGCCTTCATGATACTGAAAGATAAGTTAACACATGCTCCATTACTCCAACTTCCTGATTTCAATAAGACTTTTGAGGTTGAATGTGATGCTAGTGGAATTGGTTTGGGAGGAGTGTTATTACAAGAGGGCAAACCTGTTGCATATTTTAGTGAGAAATTGAGTGGGCCTAGTCTGAACTATTCTACTTATGATAAAGAATTATATGCGATGGTTCGGACATTAGAAACTTGGCAACATTATTTATGGCCTAACGAATTTGTTATACATTCTGATCATGAATCTTTGAAGCATATTCGTAGTCAAGCTAAGTTGAATCGCCGCCATGCAAAGTGGATTGAGTTTATTGAGTCTTTTCCTTATGTTATCAAACACAAAAAGGGTAAAGATAATGTTATTGCTGATGTTTTGTCGCGCCGTTATACTATGCTATCTCAACTTGACTTCAAGATTTTTGGATTAGAAACCATAAAGGAACAATACTTGCATGATGCTGCAAAACAACAATTTATGTAACGCGCGATCCATATAGTATGCTCTTAGTAAAATCAGAAGATAAAAAAGAGAAAGAAGTCTATATAACGCCTATATAACCCCCACAAGTTTCATGAAACGGACGCAACACCCCCTCAAGTTTAAAATCGGATATATAACCCCCACAAGTTTACAAAACCAGGCAAAACACCCCCTTGTCCAATTCTAAGTGGCTTCTATGAATGGTATTGTCTACGTGGCAGCAGAGTGGCAGCAGAGTAGTCAGTGAAAACCGCCCAACGATCACAGTAGAAGAGAAATCGCTCTACCTCATCGCCACCTCCAACTACCGCCCCAGAATCCCCGCCCCAACGCTATCCCCGACCTGGCCCGCTCCATAGCCTTTGCCGCCGCGGGAGGCACTCTTCCGGCGGCCTCGACGCATACGCACCATGGTCGTCGTCTTCCTGGGTGCGGTCCCTTCGCCGAGATCGATCTCGTCTAGCGCCGCCGCCTCCCTCCTGGAGCGGCGCGTTGCCGTTGTTGCAGGCCATCCGCCACCACCAAAGGGTCCCCCTGAGCCGCCGGATGTCAAGGCCGACCATGCTTCGCGTGTCCCCTACGGCGGCCTTCGAGGGGTTGGAGCCTGGAGCACTCACACTAATGACCATGTGCGCCGCCTCCGTTCTGATTTGTTGTCGGGCAACAATTCCGCGTCCCCAATATCTCCAACCCCACATTCTTCTCCGGCTCCGCTGGAGTTCATGGTCTTTAGGCAATCAAAGAGAATCAGAATGTTAGGGCAGACATGTCTCTTTGCATCAACAGCTACAGATGTTCTCCAAGCAGGATGAGTCCGGGCAGGAAGCAGGATGAGTCCGGGCAGGGCGCAGGACGTCGGGCCCGTAGCCTCATATCTCAGCTTCTACAGGTCCATGAGGTTGTCCACGATGTCACCGCCAACCACTGTTGCGCCCTTTATTTCTCCGGGGAAGCTGTCATCGTATTTCTCACCCACGACGTCCTCGCAGCCGATCTTCCCATCGCATGTATTTCGCACCCAAGGCGTCCTCGCGGCTCCGTCCTCGCTCGCCTTCACACCTGGTGGTGGACGGCCTGCCGAATGCAGAAGCGGCAACACCAGGAGAGGGGCTGGAGTGGCACCAGGCGGGCGCTAGACCAGGCAAAGGATGAAGAAATTTAGTCTTACTCTTTCCAAGTATGACGTGGCAATTTTCCGGTGTTTCTTTGAGTACAACACAGCCATGTCCACAATACCAGATGAAGATACCGATTAAAATTGGACGAGGGGCAGGTTTTTCCAAACTTGAGGGGGTTATGTATCCGGTATTAAACTTGAGGACGTTTCTACACGGTGCGCGGTTACTGGTTTGCTTTACACGATGCCCCACCCTGATTAGGAAACAAAAACTTTGGACCACCAGTGACATGCCATATTAGGAAACAACGTGGGCCCCATGTGCAAGGATCCCGCTCTGTCCTACACCCACCCTGTATTATTTTATTCCTCTCCATGTCTATTATTTTATTCCTCTTCATGTCTTTTTTTCCCTCTCCGTCTCCAATAGCTGCGACATGTATTCGTTCTCACAACAGCAACCTACTTTGCCGGGACTTCCAGAGAAGGGATCCCAAGGCGGCTCAAAAAACCCATCTAGGGTTCCGTCCCCTCGCCGACGACGCTGCTGGTCCGCTCCGCCTCCGGTGGCCTTAGGGCCTTGGAGGTGTGGCGCACCACGGCCTCTCGTCGGCGGGAGGGTTTTCGTTCTTTGTTAGGTTATTTTCAGTGTCTTCTTCGGGATGGTGAGGCGGCGGCTCGATCTTGATGTCAGAATAAGGTCCTCCCCGCTCTATCCTCGCTCTGGTGGTGCGTCTAGCATCGGCAGAGGGCTGCTGGTACGAACGCGCCATTGTTCCCACCGTACTACGCACTGGCGCAGCTGGTCATGGTCTTTGACGTTGGAGGCGAGTATCAGGTCGGCCACCGGCGTCGAGGTCGTTGTGGTCCAGGCCATACGGAGAACGCGTGGCCGGGCGAGCTGCATCTTGCAGCGGCCAGCGTCGAGGTCTCCGCACGGCCAGGAAGCGAGCAGCGGCCGCGCCCAGGTCGTCGCGCAGCCGGGACGCGAGCTGCATCTCGCAGCCGCCGGCACCGAGGGCGTCGCGCGGCCAGGACGCGAGCAGCTACCGGCGCCGAGGTCGTCGCACGGCTGGGACGCGAGCAGCCGACGATCCCGAGGTCGTCGCGCGGCCTGGACGGGAGCTGGATCTCGCAGTCGCCGGCGTCGAGTTCTTCGAGATCCAGGCCATCTGGAGAACCGGTGCTGCTCGTTCAGCCCTCCCCCGCAGGACACAGCAGCACCAACTGATACGGGGCGACCTTCGGTCTTCACCGCATCATGTGCTTCATCGCCAAGACGGCACGCAAAGGTGAATCTTATCCTTTACGCGTGCCTCGAATCACCTATTTGGGACGATATACTACTTCATACTCCGTCACATCTCGATGATAGGAACTCGACGACAAGTACGGAGGGAAGGGAGGATGCCATGGAGACCCGAGGACGCAAGGCCGATATCACGGAGGCATGGAAGAGAAGACGGAAGAAGGAGATGCGTCTAGGAAGGCCGGCACTACCGCCACGGAATGGCCAGCACTGCCACCCTGCTCGACGCCGGAGGAAGACGACACTGTCGCCATGCCTACGCCGACACCGCCGTCCCCACTACGAAGCTCATAATATAAACCATCCCACTATGCTCTTTGTATGCCTAAACTACCCCTCCTTAGTGGCTCCCTATATATAGGCTCCCACCTCCCCCTTCATTAGGTAAGACATAACTTGAGTGAGAACTTGGCTTATGCCTCCACCATCCCTTTGGGATTAGGGAAACCCCCTCCTCTCTTAGACACAAATCTATGAGTTGTATCAAGGCACTCCTTATATGATTTATCTTTCGCACTTGTGATTCTACCGCGGTCTCTCACTCGTGTGACTCCATAGATCGTATATCGGTCTTTCTCTCGGGGATTCTACCTAGGGTCTCTCCTTGAGGGATTCTATCGGGATAGTGGTTCGGGCTATCGGGAGTAAACCGAATTGTATCGGGTTGTGTTGCGTGCGTTCGCGTGTGTTCATCGTGTTCTTCGCCGTGTTCTTCCTCTCCCCCGCCTTTCCCTCGGTCAATTCGTGAGATCGGGCAACACACGTGGCCTTAGGCCTCATCATATGGTACCAGAGCAAAGGTTGCCACGAATTTGACCCTCCAATTTCACCAATTTCGTCCAAAAAATTTCCCAAAAAAATTTGCCCCAAAAAATAGCTCGAATTTGGATCTCTGGATTTGTTGAGTTTTTTGTGGTTTTGGTCCACAGATCTGTTGTCCCTTGTGGTGATCTACGGGTTCCTCAATTTTCTCAGCCCAATTCCATCTATTTCGCGTCGAATTTGAGTTTTTCTGTGCTGGTTTTGAACGAGTTCATCGTGAAGAACAGCTCTCCTCCTGCGGTCAACGCATCCTTGCCTAGCTCCCACCCGCGCCCTGGCCACGCGCCCGTTCCGCGCCGTCGGCTGCTCCTCAAGCACAGCTGCGTAGCTCGCCACCAGCACGCCCACGCCACCTTGCTGCTCCCGCGCGCACAGCATCTCAGCCGTCTGGTCCATCTCGCGTGCCTTTGCTTGCCCCAGCCGAGCCACCACAGCTCTCGCTCGACCCCAGCACCTCACCACAGTCGCTCGCCCGCCCACGCGCAACGCCAATCCCACCAAGCCGCCAACCATCTCATCGCGTGCCGGCCCGCCCGCCTAGCCCCTGGCACCTGCCTTCCTTCGATTGCCGGCCAACTGCACAACATCGCTGCTCTCGGGCACCAGCCACAGGCCACATCCCCACCAAAGCTGCTCGCGCTGCGCATCTCCACCTGGCTCCCGCCCTGGACTCGACCACGCCCCGGCAAACTGCTCGGCAGAGCCCACCACCGCCGCGCCCATCGCCCCACGCGCTGCAGCAGCCCGCGCTCATCCTGCTTTGCCCGCACAGCATCTGGCCCCGCGCACCCAGGGACTCCATTTCATCTACTGCCTTGGCCGCACTAGCAAGGATTTCCTCCATTCACCCTCGATTCAGCGCAAAAATTTTCTTTGACCGGAACTACCGGCCGTATCTCACCGGTACTACCGGCTAGCTCCGAGCGGTACTACCGGGCTCACTACCGCTAATTCACGTTTGGCTTACAGTATACCCTTCTTTATTTAGCGGTACCTCTTCCGGTACCATCACCGGTACTACCGGTCTGTACAGTTTTGATAGCATATCCGATCCAAATTTCACACACCTTTGGCACCTCTTTTTGCTCTAAATCTTGACAACTTTTCAGAGCCCGTTTGACTCCAAATTTTCACAATAAACTTGAAGTACTCCACATAGCCCACCTCTAATTTTTGACGATTTTTGGACTCCAACTTTTGACCGTTCGTTTTGACCTAACTTTTCGGGCATTGAATTAATTTGCTCGGTTTCCGTTTTGGAGTTCAAGGATTGTCTACCAAGCTTCCGTGTCTACATCAACACTGCGGCGACACCTTCGGCACCTCGGATTCCGGCGCAACTTCGACACCGCCATCGTCGACACCATCGCAAGTTCGTGTGCTTGACACCGCCTAACCTTTCACTAGGTATAACTTGCCCCCTTACCCCTTGTAGCCAAACTTTCTTTCTTTGTGTACCTATCCCATTGAGAGTGGCTTTTCGAGTGTTGCGAAGCATTGCACAAGTGTCACGACCGTGAGAGGGTGTGTGTGCGTTGTGTTGAGCAAAGCTCCGAAGCAAGCTCGGTGAGAAAGATACACAAAAGAAGAAAAGTGTGACATATACATAGAGAAAAATAAAGCTTATAAGCATAGAAAAAAAAGTGAAAAAAAAGAAAAAAAATAGAGAAGAGTGTGTGTCCACCGATACCGAGAAGTGCAAAGTTTGTGAGCACTAAGAGAGAAAAGAGAAGAGTGGCATCTTGTGCAAATCTTGTTGCTTCTCTCATATGCAACCGAGCTACCGTCTCTCTTGTGTTGGCGTGACACCGAGCATATAGTCTTCGTTAGGACCATCTTTACCGCTTGCTCACTTCCTTGGTCGCGCTAACCCCATTGTTCTCCATTGTGTGTGTTTCCGTGTTTCCTTGACATAGATCACCACTTTTGACATTTGACTTTGGATCTTACCCACATTTGACAATAGACTTTTCCGTTGATCTTTTTCGTTTGCTATCCACCCCTCACCCACCACATATAGAGTTCTTAGCCTTTTGCGTGTGCTTTGAGTGTGTGTGTGAGTAACCCCGATACATTTTGGCTTTGCTCTTGACTTGAACCATTTTTCCGATACTTTCTTGATTGGTGAGATACTTGTGTAGGTTTCCTTCCACCACATACACATACACCTTACCTAGTGAGAGATATATATGATGACCCCACAAGAGCAAGCCGAGATGAGAGCATACTTCGCCGAGCTAGATGCTCGAGAAGCCCATATGACACCCAAAGATAAAGCCGAGTGCCACGCATACTTCAAACACCTTGAGAGCAAGAGTGACATACCCCATGAGTCGAGTGAGGATGTTTCGATTTCTAACAACTTAACCTCTACTCCTCTTGTGTTGTCTTCCTCTTTGCTAGGTTGCTCGGAAATCGGCGACGCCATTGCCATGGAGATGAGGGACTCCACTATATGTGAGATGAGCGACTCCACTATATGTGAGATGAGTGACTCCACTATATGTGAGCTTGATGAGTGCCTCCACTTCGAGAGCATGAGTGATACACCAAGTGAGATGAGAGTGGTAGTTGATAGGTCATGTGAGGCCATTTTCAATTCTAACATCTTACCCTCTACCTCTAGTGTGTCTCCTTGTGTCTCATTAGGTTCCATGGATGACGAGACGCCGATCATGGAGAAGATGTACATGGTGCATGAAGACGATGATATCACACCATGCTTGCTTGAAGATGAACATGGAGGCCACATGGAGCCTACCACTCCCACAACACCTACCTCATATGAGCGGGACTACAAAGGTACCTATATGGGTGTTGATGATGCCATGATCCCACTAGTGGACATGATGATTTGTGAGTGCTTGCATGAGTTGGATGATCCTATTGCTATGTCATATGCTTCTTTCACTTTCCCTTGTGATACTTGTGATGCCACCATTCTTGATCATGTGGAAGTAGTTGCTTGTGACACATTGACTATGCCATGCTATGAGTGTTTCGATTTCTATCCTATTGCTTGCAATATGTCGAACAATTTCTCTTTCCCATGTGTTGCTTGCAATGATGATGATAATGCTTGTGTTGTGACAACCTTGCCGAACAATTTCTCTTTCCCTAGGTTTGTCGATAACAATGATCAAATGTTGAACATGTTTTGTGCTACATGCTTGCAATATTCTCCCATTAATGCAACCAAAATGATGAACAATTTCTCTTTCCAATGCTTGGCTTGCAATAATGTTAATATGCTTGTAAATGAGATTGCCCCCATAGCTCTCTCAAATTTTGGAGACTTTGCATATATCCATGTTGAGCACGTTCCGAAGTTTTCCTCGCATATTCACCATGTGTACTATAATATCTTGCTTACCGCTAATGGTGATGTGCAAAAGAAATGGCGCATCATGATGGATGATGTGTACATATACCATGCACACACGTTGTTCTTGTTGTCTAACATGTGTGTAGGTACCCAAACTCCAATGTCAACCTCGATTGAGCACGAGTTGACAAAAAGAGCTCTTGAGAGCATGATACAAGTGAGTTCCAATGAGTGGTTTTGCCCGCACACTTCCACTACACAAGATCTCTCAATGAGAGCACACCGACACTTTGATAAGGTGACCTCCTTCTACTTGCGCCCTCTTCCTAAATACATTGAACATTGGCTACGCTTTGAGTGTTCTCTTGCTTCTCTTGTGCTATTGATAGGGTACATGAATTTCAAGTGGAGATTCAAGCGTTGGTGTCATCTACCTCCTCTACACATTCATGAAGATTTATCGTCGAGGACGACTCTTTTTCAAGTGGGGGGAGATGATACGGGGCGACCTTCGGTCTTCACCGCATCATGTGCTTCATCGCCAAGACGGCACGCAAAGGTGAATCTTCTCCTTTACGCGTGCCTCGAATCACCTATTTGGGACGATATACTACTTCATACTCCGTCACATCTCGATGATAGGAACTCGACGACACGTACGGAGGGAAGGGAGGATGCCATGGAGACCCGAGGACGCAAGGCCGATATCACGGAGGCATGGAAGTGAAGACGGAAGAAGGAGATGCGTCTAGGAAGGCCGGCACTACCGCCACGGAATGGCCAGCACTGCCACCCTGCTCGACGCCGGAGGAAGGCAGCCTTTGTCGCCATGCCTACGCCGACACCGCCGTCCCCACTACGAAGCTCATAATATAAACCATCCCACTATGCTCTTTGTATGCCTAAACTACCCCTCCTTAGTGGCTCCCTATATATAGGCTCCCACCTCCCCCTTCATTAGGTAAGACATAACTTGAGTGAGAACTTGGCTTATGCCTCCACCATCCCTTTGGGATTAGGGAAACCCCCTCCTCTCTTAGACACAAATCTATGAGTTGTATCAAGGCACTCCTTATATGATTTATCTTTCGTACTTGTGATTCTACCGCGGTCTCTCACTCGTGTGACTCCATAGATCGTATATCGGTCTTTCTCTCGGGGATTCTACCTAGGGTCTCTCCTTGAGGGATTCTATCGGGATAGTGGTTCGGGCTATCGGGAGTAAACCGAATTGTATCGGGTTGTGTTGCGTGCGTTCGCGTGTGTTCATCGTGTTCTTCGCCGTGTTCTTCCTCTCCCCCGCCTTTCCCTCGGTCAATTCGTGAGATCGGGCAACACACGTGGCCTTAGGCCTCATCACCAACGCCATGGCCGCCGCCCCTCCCTCAGGATCGCCGGATCCATCGCCTCTTCCGCCGCTCTGGTTCGAGTTGGTGGGGAATTTTTCCTGTGCGGGTGGGGATGGAGACTTGTTTGGACGAGAGGAGAGTGGTATCTAGGTCGGCATGTGCTTGTGATCCTCGCTGAAAAGTCTTTACACCGCGTGATATTGATCCGACGGACGCAACGAGGGGGCACTGTGTAAGACAAAAACGAGCCCAGGCAACAATTAGATTTTGGGTAAACTTGAGGGGTGCTGTGTTTGTTTCATGAAACTTGCGGGGTTATGTGGATTTCTTTCGAAGATAGCTTAGCCCCCTCTTTTCCATAAAGCCCCGCGACCGCGACGGCACGACGTTCGGAGGGCGAGCGTCGACCGCTACCTCTCCGATGGCGTCCCTCGCCGCCTTACACCCTACCCTCCCCCACGCCCACCGCCACCCTTCCCATCCCAACCCCACCACCGGCCTCCTCCGTCTCTTTCCTACACGCCGACCCCATCGTCGACCCCGCCGGAGGGGGTTCGGCCTCGCCGTCTCCACCTGCGCCTCCTCCACAGCGTCATCCTCAGCCGCCGGGCGAGGCGACCGCTCCGAAGCAGCCTCTTCGCTCGAGCGATGCATCGCGGCGTCCGCCCCCAGCCCCGTGGCACCCGCCGCTGCGCCTCCGCGTGCCCCACCGGCGATGAAGGGTGGGAAACAGTATGGCGCGTTCGGCGCCATCACGCTCGAGAAGGCCAAGCTTGACATATCCCAGCGCAAGAAGAAAATTATTCCCGAGGTAACTAACGCTGTTATTTGCATAGTCGATTTAAACTGCAAAAGGAAATGAATATCGTTGATAGGTTTAGGCAATTGGAGACATAATCCTATATTGGTTCTCCCCCCTCCTTATTGAGTAACGTGATATTGCATATAAATGATCCATAAATCAACTACGAAACCAATTTCTATTCCAGTGGACGGAGATGCCAAAATAATCTATAAGGCATGTTGGGGAGAAGAACCCTGTGCATTTGTGTCTAGTATTATTTGTGATGGTAGTATAAGTTCTATGCAATAGTAAGGGAACATGGGACATGATTTATGTAACCACTAATGATCGCTGCCCCTTTTGTTACCTTACCGTGCATAATTTTAGGTTACAGCTCACTACTTACCGTGGATTCTGTGCGCCATATTTTCCTATTGGTATGTTCCAAATAGAAGTAGATCCTATGCATTTGGCCTTTGAAGGGTATGTAACTTGATACCTTAAAAATGAGGAGAACGTAGTTGTTGTCTTGTCGTTGAAACTAGGGTAAGCGTCAAGTACTTGGGGATTAACATTTCTGCCTGATTGCAGCACATGATGTTATCTGTTCTTTGTTGCTCCCATGGTAAGTAGTGATTATAAGGAATACCACTCTTTATTTAATTCATATTTACCAAAGGAATATACACAATTTTCCATAGCAGCAGACTTTGTTCTTACTTGATTAGCTTGTATAGGATATATCCCTCAGAGACATAAAGTAAAACAATTGCCAAGATATTTATAATTCCTTTTCCACCCCCTGTAAGTTAGACCCATGAGTAATACAAAATTACAACTCCATAGTTTGGTTTTATGGGATTATACACACTGATTTTCCATATGGGATTATTATAGAAGTTTCCTCAACTGCTACCATCCATCATGCTGATTTTTGAACATGGCAGCTGGCGACGGGTGGTGGTGGTGGAGATATTGGGAAGAGGATTGGCCATGGTGGTGGTGATGGTGGGGATGATGATGGAGACGATGATGATTACTTCGATGATTCTGATGATGGAGAGGAAGAAAACGGTGGACTTTTCAGGAGGCGAATTGTTATACAGGAGGTGAAATTCATAATATTTTGAATTAAGAGAAGCTGCATCTAAATCGTGAGAAATATTGGGCTTGTGTGTTGATTACTGCTCGGTCTGTTGCAGCTATTTAATAGAGAGTTCATAGATGCTGTAATGCAAGAGTGGTGCAAAACAATGAGTAATTTACCTGCTGGTCTCCGGCAGGCCTATGAGATGGTAGATGTTTGTCTTGTTCTCTCTCATTGTGTTCTTTGGTATAGTTTTAATAATAGACTAAACATGATATCAATCTAGGGTTTCGTAAGTTCTGCTCAGATGGTGCGGTTCTTGTCAATGTTTTCAAGGCCTACACATACAAGGTCCTTTTCACGAGCCCTACCTGGATGGCTAGCTAGAGGTCTTGTTGGAAGGTAACACCCAAATCATTTGCTCACATTTTTCAAACATGTGTAAGTTATTTGAAATCTGGATGGTAGACATTTATGTTCCTTATCAGGCAGCTTTGCACCCTAGGTACTGCTTTGTGTTCACATTTTCTCTATGAGTATGTTAATAGTTACATTTTATTTATCTCAATAAGTTAAATCTTTGTACAATTTTGAGCAGAAGTAAATAAGAAAGAAACAATAAACATGCTAAGAGAAAAAAAAGATTGAAACAATAGTTAGCACAGTTGCGATGAAGGTAGAGCTGCATGCAGAGATATGTGTCATAATTCATGCTTATCATATACTCCCTCCGTTCACAAATATAAGATGTTTTAGACACTTCAAAGTAAACTAGATACACACTATAGTGAGTGAATCTACACATTAAAATTAGACTAGATACATACCACAATAGATGAATCTACTAAAAGCTAAAACATCTTATATTAGTGAACGGAGGGAGTACTATTTCTTCTTCAGTAGATATGGCTGCGCTTGGCAATTCATGATTTGGTCAACCTTTGCTCATTTTTCTTGGGGAGCACTAGCCCGATTCCTAGGCTTCCATTGGACCAGTTCTTTACTGTATGATGCGTCTTGCTTCCTCTGTCCGATTGGACAAGAAAAATAGCCTGGCAGGATTAGGCCTCCAGTCGTTATTACTACTAGCTGTTGGACCATAAAGTGCTCCATGCAATACAGATCCATTTTAATTAGCCTTTGGCCCACCCGCTGATGATGGATTTTCGAATGCAATTAGTTTTCATGCCTTGCGATCAGCTTCATTATGGAGCAATCTTTGTATCTGACACTATTTGAGTTTGCTTCCGGTAAAATTGAATTTTGCTTCCATCTAAAAGACATCTCTAATGGAACGATTGGTTCCCCAAACAATGTATCTCTACTAATAAGTTACGGGTCGGTGGTGTTGGTAGGTCAAAAAAACCGGAATAAATTTTTGTCCGTAAAAAAAAACCGATTTTTTCTTTGTACGTCAAACAAACCAGATCGGGAGGCCTTGGTAGTTCGTACGACTTGGTCCCGTAATCTCTCACGAGCAAGAAAAACCTCCCAAAGTTCATATCATATATACGTCGTCCGCGCCTAAATCGGTGTCCAACAGAAAAACGATTGAAACGGCAACACAGAATATTCCTATCAAATCTGTCCTCGCTCCCGAAGTTCGTGTTGTATACGTTGTCCGCGCCTAAATAGGTGTCTTTTTTTTTGTGGAAATAGGTGTCCAACAGAAAATCGATTGAAACGGCCCACACGAAAAATTCTCGCGTGCTAATAGGCAGACTAGACGCAGCACGGCGCGAGCAGAGTTCGGCTCCAACGCGATTGATACCTGACCTCATATAAGTAACCATTATATCGGGTAGTTTATGTCCTTATATTTACTAAACCTTACCGCCACGCTAGATCGATCAAACACTCGGCCAGCTGCCGTTGGCAGCGACAACGAGTGCTACGATGAGTTCGAGCAAGAACTGGAACCGGACGGGGACGATGTTGGGCTGCTCAAGAAGGCCCGCGCATAGGCCATCGCCGGCTCGCCATGGCAAGCAACAACGACTCCTAAGACGTGGACGAGTAGGAAACTAGGTATATTGGAGCCGGCCGGACATGAGGACGATGATGGGCATCTCGACAAGCACACAAAGCCGGCGGCTTGCCATCGCAAGCGACAACGAGTGCTATGACTAGGAGCCTGCGACTACTACACAGTAAGTTAAGGCGAGGACACAGGGAGGAGGAAGGATTGGAGCAGGATTGGAGCAGGACCGTACGACGCCGGGCCGTTCTAGGAGGCCACGCCGCTGGCAAGCAACGAGTGCTACGGCGAAGATAACAACGAGTGCTACGTCGGGCTGCTCGCTCGATGAGGCGATGCTGCCTGCGTTGCCTGCATCGGGCTGCTCGATGAGACGTTGCTGCTGGAAAGTACTCCCATGCATGATGGCCAGGAAGCAGTCCTGTCACGTTCAATCGTAGAGGCAGCTTGCAGACGTAGTATTTCTAAGTTGATGATAACGAGGTAACCATAACATTGATTTTTTTCTTAAACTCATCTTAGCTTTGTGTAGTTTGAGTTTTAGTTCAAACTGTAATAAGAAAGAGTCCGCATCTAATGGAGTAAAATATGCACCAGTGGAATCAATTCTTTTTTCTACTATCTTTGCATTACAAATAGAGAAAAATATGTATTGTAATGATAGTTGGGCTGTCACGGAAAGAAACAGCAAGCAAAAAAACACCAAAATTGCTGTAAAAGAATAGAGCCGGTTGCATCAACTATTCTAGCCTAATATTTCTATCTATTTACTCCATAAACTTAGCATATTCAAGCTTCATGGACAAGTATTCTTTTATAAGCACAGTTCGTTCAATGTTGTCGTATATAGCTACCCTAATTAGGTATTCTTCTTTTCCAGTATGGTTGCATTGACTAATGCTGAATTTGTCGTAAAGCAGGTCAAATTTCCCGTGTTATTTTTTTGTTTCTACATGCTTTTCCACTTATGCATATTGTGAGAATATTGCGGATAATAGATCTTTAATCATCGCTCAAGCTCTTAGTGTGTTGTCACTCATTGCAATTACACAACAAACAAAAAGATTGCAATAGAGAGGACATGGATCTCAGTGTGTAAGGGGATGGAGGGTTCCCGAGTCTTGCCTTGTTGGGCTAGATCATTGTGTGATATTTTTTCTCCCGTTGCAACGCACGGATATTTTTCCTAGTATTTCCATCTACAGGGAAATTTGCTTTGTTACAAATAAACTTTGCATTGTTCCAAAACCGGTAATCCTATACCTACGGAATACTACTTACGGACTAAACTTACGGACGAACGTGGCCTCGTGCAGTTGGTGAGATCCGGTGGTTGCTCCGAAAAATGCTCATGCTGATGGATCAATTGGTTGCCACATCAGTCCGTAAATTTGTTTTGTAAGTAAATTGCCCGTAAGTGTAGCATTACTGATCCAAAACTGTATACACCGTAATGCATATTTTGAGTTACAAGGTTTTTTTTTTTCCATCGACTACAAAATTGCTTGCAATAAATTTGGAGTATGTTTCCGTGTAACCAAAAATACAACTTGTAGAGATCACATACTTTCTCCGTTCTGATTTAGTCTACATTCTAGAGAAAATGAGACAAAATAGCGTTGCATTTATCAATACTACCTAGATATGTGAACAACCAATCCAGGCTACATTGAAATAACACCGTCCAATAAAGAGAGCAAAATCACTTTGTTTTCAGTGTTGTTGTTGACTAAAAGCTAGAATGTAGAGTATTCTACAACAAATTTTGGGGCTAGAATTGTAGACTATTTTAGAATTGTAGACTGTACACTAACAAGGCTAATTATATCAACATGCTAACCATGCAAAAATAAAGAATTCACGGATGCAATACTAAGCATCCTTATTTGCAACACAAATGAAATTATAGGAAGCATGTGATGGCTCTAAAACTAAGTCTCTTAACAGATGGAAACATATATACAAACCAATGAAGAAGTAAGAAGCATGGAAGCATATGTCTGAGATGTAAGAAGCGTTGATACGAACTTAAGAAGCATGGTTGTATTGCCCATATTCTAAACATTGGAGGCACATATTGGATATATATGAAGCATGTAATCTCCGTAGCAAAATGCAATCATAAGACAGGCAAGACCCACTAGAAGCATATAAATTTATAAACTGAATTAGCATGCTTGCAAGTAACCATGTAGCCAAGTAGTTTCTAAAATACGTGAACAATCCATAAGTGGGATTTTGCGAGCCTAAGTCAACTTCAAATGGAATAAACCATGACATAAACAAACATCGATTTGAGTAAAATTATGTTCATAGCAGTATTAACATTGTAATCTATTAAAACAACCTAGTATTGAAATCCAGTATTAGAGGATCAAGTGCTAAGTATGTACTTTTGTACTCACTAGTATAGCTTGAAGCAAAATGCCTATATGATAAAACAAGCACACACTGGAATGGTTGAAGCATAAATCCACTATGAAACATACATAATAAACGAAGTTAGGAAACATTTTGATTTTTTTTATGGAAACATCTGGGAGAAACAATTAAGCACACACCTTTAGTTGTTGAAACAAAACATTACACAAAGAAAAATGCATGTACTGTAATTTTGATAAAAGGAAGCAACATTTGCTGTGTGTTGAAGCAGCAAATTGGCTATACACTAAATAAGAACACACAGGAAATGGTTGAAGCAGATATTCACTACCATAGTAGTGACAATTACAACAACAAAAGTAAACAAAAAAGGAAGCTGCATGTCTCCATTGCTGCAAATTTCATAGGCTGAGGAAACACAAGGTATACTTAGGAAGCATGGATACTCTGAAGCATGGTATAAGTATCATCTGAAGATAATACATCCACCGGAGAAGCGTACACAATTGAAATTTGGAGTAAACAATTCTTGCCTCACTATGTATGTAGATGCCTAATTTTGGGATCTAGAACAACAATTCCATCAAAACTAATTTTGCAAATAAGACATTGAATTTGAAAACTAGACGGTGAATTTATACCAATTTGCAGATTTGGATTAAGCAATCGACAAAAGAAAAAACACATGAAAATTAACCTAGAGGAAGGCACACTCCAGATCCTATCCGTAACGCCGAAGATGCAAGAAGGTCCAGCAGCTGGTGCAACGCCAGTGACCTTCTGCAGTCTGGTGAGTGTGAGTCAATCGCTTGCTGGCGATGGGCACCACGACTGCGTACTGGAGCGGCGACGTCCTGGCGTGGTGGATCAGGGGTGCATCGATGGGGGGGGGGGGGGGGGGGGGGGGTTGGAGAAATATACGGGGAGGTATGCAAGAAGAGCTAGGTGACGTGGCGGAACGGGAACCAGGCGGCGCGGCTGAACGGGAGCCAGGTGGCGCCGTGAATCACCGTCGTGAAACCTGCCGCTTGAAAACGATGGGGAACAATCACCATCGTGAAACCAAGATTTCACAGGTACCGGACTCCGGTATAGAGTGTTTACCTTTTTTTTTGCGATGAAAAAGGGCTGCATTACTCAGAACTTACATGAATGTCCTGAGCGGCCGCAGCAAGCGCAGAGCTTAGCCCAGAACCAAGCCTGACTTTGGTCCTATGTCTGCCCTTGCACAATTTGCCAGGCAATGACTAAATCTATTCTGTGTACGGTCCCCTTTTACAAACTTACAATCTCTTATCTCAACTAGCTAGGTGTTTGATCTTCATGACCAGATGCATGAGAGGCAGGGCCGATTCCTTAAGAGAGCCTAGTCGAAAGCGCCCCTAGTAAGTGCCTGGGCCAGCTGCAGGCGTTTGTCCTGGCCGACATTGGTGATGGCTGCAACCAGTTGGACACAGTCGGACTCATTGAGCACTGGGAGGGAACTCCATTGAAGCGCTAGTGCCAGGCCCTCCATACAAACACTAAATTCTGCTTTGAGGGGGTTATTACAGTGGAGGAGTTGCGGCATGCTGAGAAGATGATCTGTCCATCCGTAGTGTGTAACTCTATTCCACTCCCTGCTGATCCATACTCCTCCTTGTAGGACCCATCAACATTTAACATCAGCCAACCAGGAGAGGGCTTGTCCCATTTCTTCACCGGCTGCACATTAGCACTCACATTTGGAGTACTAGGCCTGGGTCAGCAGGTTGTTCACCCTTGCTCATTTTTTAGTTGTTGATAATTTTTACGCTCATATATCTTGGTTTCCATTTGAACTCCACATCTACCGATTAACTAATTTATCCTTGTGTTGCTGAACAGAACAATAACTGCGTTAAGTAGATATGATGGGTGATTTGGTTATGTAAATATTCCTTCACTGCATCAGTGCTGGTATCATCAGTTTCAATTATTATTATTTTCTCTGTAATGCAGAACACTTGCAGATCCATCATTCCCACATAAGATGGCTTTTGAGTTCATAGCTACTTTTGCCTCGTCTGTTTGGTGGGAGATGAACATTCGTAAGGAGAGGTATGTTGTACCTTATATGGTATTGAACAAGTCAACTCTTACTACTTATCTAAACCATGTTACACCTTCAAGCAACCAGGTTTGAGCAAGAATGGGATTTGGCAGTTGTTAATGCTTTGACTGCATCATGTTGCAACCTTGTGGTTCTGGGGCTTCTGGCACCATGCCGCTCATATGGGAGTACATCCCGATTTGACATCCAAAATGCAATTGAGAAACTTCCTAACAACATATTTGAGAAGAGTTATCCTCTGAGAGAGTTTGATCTACATAAAAGAATTAATGCATTCCTTTACAAAGCTGCTGAGCTTAGCCTGGTTGGGGTCATTGCTGGATCTGTTCAGAGTGGTCTGTCGAAAGCCCTGTCTGCAAGGAAGGAGGGCAGGTAGGTTTAGTCATTATTTATTTGTGTGTCCGTAAAATCTTTCTGCTATGGTTCTCTAATCCATTCATAATTTCTTTTTGCTAATCACATCTCAGATTATCAGTGACCCTTCCTTCTGTCAGTACCAATGCCCTTGGTTACGGAGCTTTTCTAGGACTATATGCAAACTTGCGATATCAATTATTGTGTGGTCTAGATCAATATGCGGTCAAGCGTTTTGATGTTCTTGGTGTGGCGATCTTCTTTGGTACAGCACTAAGGTAAATCTCTACTGGTCTTTTCTCTTAGAGCATTAGTTTTACATGGAATATCTCTTAGGTGAATGACTTCCTGTTGTTCATTATTATACATAATGACAAAAGCCAGTTATATTCCTTATGTTTCACTAGGAAAATATGCCCGTGCGTTGCTACGGGTCGTATTTTAACATTGCGTGTGATATCATCTAACAATTGCGACGTGAAATACTTATGCAAAAATTTGATTGACCCGTATAACCCTAGCCTCAATGCGCCCATAAAACATTTAAAAAGACACTACTCCATTTCTCGTAATCATCTTCAAGTAACTAAGTTGAAACAGAAGAAGTTGAAACCGGGAGTGTTTCCTTTCAACAGTAATAACAAGGGCAATCTCCGAGTGGAATTTTTACATACTCGTATAGACGTGGGTGTGTTCTGAACAGTTGATTTATTCCTCGAGATTCCCACTCGCCTTGTACATGGGAAGATTTCTTTCTCTCTTCTTATTTTATTCAAATCTCAAATCAAAACGGACGGTGGCCGAAACACCCACACTCATGCGTATAAGTACAAAAGTATTTCCTGGCAATCTTCAATGTATTGCAAAGAGACTCATCAACAGTTTCATACTTGATGCTACATAGAACTCATACAGAAATCTAGGAATCTCAAAATAATCGATTCAAGAACTTCATACATCATAATAAAATAAGGGGATGCACAGTACGTGAGAATCACTTTCAGCTTTCTTCACTTGCGTGAAAGACAAAACCACTGTTTGCTCCATGAACACCGGGTACACTTACAGACCATGCAGTAACCTATCAAGCAGGGAGGAGTGCGGAGAATTAATGCTAAGCACAAAAACGGACGGCTGATCCCGTAAATTACTTCCCTACAGAGCTGCGACAGTAAGACAATGTCATGTTCGATTATCTTAGTAGATTACTCTAGCACAGTAAGATCTCGATTTTACAAGATTCTGAGGCATAGGACAATGAAGTTTTCAAAATACAACAACCCTTGGATCTGCAGTGTCACGTTAATGTTAAAAATCAGCTCTAGATGCCTCTCCACGAACTGAGCTAGAGCGCGCCGCCCAACAACTCCTGCTGAAGTGAGCGACAGCGGCGGCGCCGTTGAGGATAAACCAAATTCTCAATGCAGCTTTGCTGCACCACCCCATTGTCTTGTCCTCAACGAAATAATCTGAGCCCGATTGCCAAAACTATTTGACCAGGTCCCAAATCACGGAGAAGCAGGGAGAGAAATCAAGAGCAATAATATACGTTCAGATGCAGCTCCGCACAGTTTTGCACAAAATCCATCGTCATGGTGTAGAGGTGCTAGGCGGCAAAAGCAAGCGGCGCCAAACCCAGCTCCGTGTACAAATCGGCGGATTCCGCATCTCCTCCTCGTACTATGTCTAGAACTCTAGATGCGCCGCTTCCCCATATACTCCAATGGTGCAGGGCGTCAACCAACTCTTCACATATGCATCAGAGCATCAGACCTGTTTGCTTCAGATTTTATCTTGCATAGGACGGGAGGACAATTCAAAAAGAGGCCTGCATGTAGTAGATCGAGATCCTTTTGCCGTATGGTTGCGGCCGTTCCAGCACGTCCATGCCCCCTCTCCAGCATCCTCAGCACCACCGGCTGGTGGGGCGGCATCTGCAAGACATGAACGTACCGCCTTGAAGAGGAAGGGTTAAGTAGTCCGGAGACGCCAGCCCTGGACGTTTTCCGATGAGACACCTCCCGCCGCTTTGATCGGGCAAGCCGCCGGCCAGAAAAAAACGCTGATCCCCCATCTCAAACCGTACATTGATTCCACGACGCTCCTCCAGCCCGCAGTTGGGCGGCGCGCGGGGATTATTCGCGAAAGGCGCCGACGGCGCCGCGACGGGAGGCCAACCGAATCCACGGCGTTCCTGACTGCCGGTTCAGGGCTGTGGATCTAGCTGCTGCCCACGTCACAGCCACTGAAGGACTTGAGAAGCGTGCCCTGGCTGCATCGTGGAGTTCGCTCTCGCCGGGACATTGGCGTTGCGCAGGCACGCGTGGAGCCGGGTGCCGTCCTCCACGGCCGCCATATACCGCAATAGAGATCGTGGGGAGCTACGCCTGGAAGCTCTAGCCAGCGTCTCAGGTGGTGCTTGCAATATATACAGGAAATCGGATTGATCGGTTTCCTTTACAAAGTACTCCGTATAAACAGGAAGAGATAGCAAACAAACGCTTCCTATACGAACACAAAGCTGCGAGCGAAAGTGGGGCGGGCGAGGTAGGAAAGCGCATTACACAACGGAAAGATTCAGATCGGTTTATTTGACGGACGAAAAATTAACCGGTTTTTTGACCTACCAACACCATCTATCCGTAACTTATTAGTAGAGATAATAGCTTCTCGGTTTGAGTACCATCTTGTGGAATTGGACGTTACTTCAGTTCTGTGCTGTTTGCTGACTGCTCATATTAATCTATTATTACCAATGGTTGCCATATTATATTATTATATTACCCTTGTACAACTATTTTGTTGTTTTAGCCATGGTGAGAGTTTCTAGCTAGGTCCTGCGTTGTTTTGCTTTCTGTTTCCCTCTCTGTAGATTGTCTCTTGGCTTCCATTCTTTCATCTCCAAGGTTTTTATGGTGCTAAAAATAAATACGAGAAATCCTACAAAATGGCAAAATATACCTAAAACTCTAAAAGTATCAAGTCGGAAAATTTCCACCTAGATACTTGGGGGCTACTGGATATGAGAATACCTTGCGGGTTTGAAGATGCGCATGAAGGAACCCAATGGATTTTTTCTTGTAAGCTGCCAACGCTTCATATTCCTTGTCAGGAGTTTTCCATACATCCTGCAGCATGCTGTTGAGCAGATCTTGCTGGAGCTCTCATTTCTCCGCTTCCGACAACTTCACAAATAATTTGACCATATAGGCCTTAGGCTTGGAGGAGGGACCCGGAGCATCAGTATTTTTGGTGACTACCAGGGCTGATAAGGGGTTGTCCGATCTTCTCAGTAAGCGAGGTGGATGGTGATGCACACGTGATGAACACAACGGAGATACACGGTGATAAGTGGATGATAACTTGTATGACGCTGACGATTCTCTCGATTGATTCCTGTCGCCAATGCAACAACTCTCAACCCTACAAGATATTCGCAACTCCACACACTTGCGCACGTAGCCGCCAACCATGAAGCGGTAAATTGCAATCTTCTAATCCCCAATGGAACAACAGATCACACAAACTTTCACTAGCAAAACACCGGATCGTTGCGAATTGGTGTGTAGGATTCAATAGTATTGCGTATCAATCAACTATGAACTAGGGTTTATCTTAAACATGGTCTAAACCTAATTTGGGGGCGTCCCAGGACGACCAGGGTACGAAAATAGCTGATACAAACCGACCCAGATCGGGTTCGGCCCAAGTTGTTTCGGACTCGGCCGGTGTACGGTCCGGTGGGACCGAGCCTAGGACCGGGCGAGCCGGCAACGACCGGCCGAGTTGCCGGGCGGCCACCGGGCGGGCGCGCTATGTTCCCTGGACCGGGTCCGGTGTGCACCAGTGTGGGAGCCGGTGTGTGCCGGGCCACCCGGTGTGGCGCGGCCGTCGGGCACAGTGCTGCTGTCCGGCATGACGGCCGGCGCTGCCGGGCTGGGTGCCGGGCTCTCCTTTCCCTGCGCATGCCTCCCTCTGCTCCCTCACGCGTCCGTGGATTGTCTTCACGTCCGGCACCATGTCCAGCTGCTTCTCTTCTCCTCGTGCGACGCTTACTCAATCTTCGTACCTGATCATACACAAGTCAAAGGACTTAGGCATATAAAGTTCTCATCGATCAAAGTATCACTCAGGAGTAAATTCACCTGTTGTTTAAGTAGCTTCGCACGAGCCCTTGTAATGGGTCCAATCCTAATTTCATTGGACTTGAGCTTCACAGCAACATCTTCATCTTGCAATGACGGAGGTAGTAATTCGGTAGGGATGTCCACATCATCGCCCCCCTCCCTTCAAAAGGCGTCGACCTCGACGCTCCAAGGTCTTCTCCGTCATATGGTGTCAAATCAACAACATTGAAAGAATTACTGACACCAAACTCATCAGGTGGAAGATCTATAGCATATGCATTGTCATTGATCTTGCCAAGCGCTTTGTAAGGACCAGCACCAGGAGGATGCAACTTGGACTTCCATAACTTGGAAATTTGTCCTTGCAAAAATGAACCTAGACCATATGACCAGGCTTGAACAACATCTCCTTGCGCTTCTTGTTGACTCTTGCAGCATTGTTCTTGCCTTTCTTCTCAATTAGCTCTTTAGTCTTCTCATGTATCTTCCGTACAAAATCTGCCCTCTTTGATGCCTCCATATTGAATCTCTCATGCATGGGTAGAGGCAACAAGTCAAGTGGAGTAATGGGTTTGAAACTGATGCGGCCTAAGGCCACTTGTGTTGCCCGATCTCACGAATTGACCGAGGGAAAGACGGGGGAGAGGAAGAACACGAAGAACACGGCGAAGAACACGATGAACACACGCGAACGCACGCAACACAACCCGATACAATTCGGTTTACTCCCGATAGCCCGAACCACTATACCGATAGAATCCCTCAAGGAGAGACACGAGGTAGAATCCCCGAGAGAAAGACCGATATACGATCTATGGAGTCACACGAGTGAGAGACCGCGGTAGAATCACAAGTGCGAAAGATAAATCATATAAGGAGTGCCTTGATACAACTCATAGATTTGTGTCTAAGAGAGGAGGGGGTTTCCCTAATCCCAAAGGGATGGTGGAGGCATAAGCCAAGTTCTTACTCAAGTTATGTCTAACCTAATGAAGGGGGAGGTGGGAGCCTATATATAGGGAGCCACTAAAGGAGGGGTAGTTTAGGCATACAAAGGGATAAAGGGTTCAGATTTGATGCTCTTTGCAGTGGGGCATCAGGGCCAGCACAGGTAGGGCGATAAGGCCGGCGCAGGTAGGGCGGCAGTGCCGTCGTCCTCAGGCGTAGTGGCGGTGCGGCAGTGCCGGTCTTCCTGGCGCGTCTCCTTATCCTCGACGTTCTCTTCCATGCTTCCGCGACCTCGGCCTTGAGTCCTCGAGCCTCCATGGTGTCGTCCACTTCCTCCGTACTTGTCGATGTGTTCCTATCATGGTCATATGAAGAAGGATGAAGTAGCATACCATTCATGAGAGACAATTGTAGGCACGCATAAAGGAGAAGATTCACCTTTGCGTGACGTGTCGGCGTTGACGCACATGATGCGGTGGAGACCGAAGGTCGCCCCGTATCATCTCCCCCCACTTGAAAAAGAGTCGTCCTCGACGATGCGTCTTCGTGAACGTGTAGAGGAGGTAGATGACACCAACGCTTGGATGTCTCTTCACTTGTCAAGAGCCCTATCAATAGCACAAGAAAAGCAAAGGAGCAATCAAAGCGTAGCCAAAGTTCAATGTATTTAGGAAGAGGGCGCAAGTAGAAGGAGGTCACCTTATCAAAGTGTCGGTGTGCTCTCATTGAGAGATCTTGTGTAGTGGAAGTGTGCGGGCAAAACCACTCATTGGAGCTCACTTGTATCATGCTCTCAAGAGCTCTTTTTGTCAACTCGTGCTCAATCGAGGTTGACATTGGAATTTGGAAACCTACACACATGTTAGACAACAAGAACAACGTGTGTGCATGGTATATGAATACATCATCCATCATGATGCACCATTTCTTTTGCACATCACCATTAGCGGGAAGCAAGATATTATAGTAAACATGGTGAATATGCGGGGAAAACTTAGGAACATGCTCAACATGGATATATGCAAAGTCTCCAAAAGGTGAGAGAGCTATGGGGGCAATCTCATTCACAAGCATATTAACATCATTGCAAACCAAGCATTGGAAAGAGCAATTATTCAACATTTTGGTTGCACTAATGGGAGAATATTGCAAGCATGTAGCACAAAACATGTTCAAAATTTCATCATTGTTGTCGACAAACCTAGGGAAAGAGCAATTGTTCGGCAAGGTTGTCACAACACAAGCATCATTATCAACATTGCAAGCAATACATGGGAAAGAGAAATTGTTCGACATATTGCAAGCAATAGGATAGAAATCGAAACACTCATAGCATGGCATGGTCAAAGTGTCACAAGCAACTACTTCCACATGATCAAGAATGGTGGCATCACAAGTATCACAAGGGAAAGTGAAAGAAGCATATGACATAGCAATAGGATCATCCAACTCATGCAAGCACTCACAAATCATCATGTCCACTAGTGGGATCATGGCATCATCAACACCCATGAATGTACCTTTGTAGTCCCGCTCATATGAGGTAGGTGTTGTGGAAGTGGTAGGCTCGATGTGGCCTCCATGTTCATCTTCAAGCAACAAGCATGGTGTGATATCATCATCTTCATGCACCATGTACATCTTCTTCATGATCGGCGTCTCGTCATCCATGGAACCTAATGAGACACAAGGAAACACACTAGAGGTAGAGGGTAAGATGTTAGAATTGAAAATGGCCTCACATGACCTATCAACTACCACTCTCATCTCACTTGGTGTATCACTCATGCTCTCGAAGTGGAGGCACTCATCAAGCTCACATATAGTGGAGTCACTCATCTCACATATAGTGGATTCGCTCATCTCACATATAGTGGAGTCCCTCATCTCCATGGCAATGGCGTCGTCGATGTCCGAGTAACCTAGCAAAGAGGAAGACAACACAAGAGGAGTAGAGGTTAAGTTGTTAGAAATCGAAACATCCTCACTCGACTCATGGTGTGTATCTCTCTTGCTCTCAATGTGTTTGAAGTATGCGTTGCACTCGGCTTTATCTTTGTGTGTCATTTGGGCTTCTCGAGCATCTAGCTCGGCGAAGTATGCTCTCATCTCGGCTTGCTCTTGTGGGCTCATCATGTATATATCTCACTAGGATGGTGTATATGTATGTGGTGGAAGGAAAGCTACACAAGTATCTCACCTATCAAGAAGGTATCGGAAAATGGTTCAAGTCAAGAGCAAAGTCGAAATGTATCGGGTTACTCATACACACACTCAAAGAACACGCAAAAGGCTAAGAACTCTATGTGTGGTGGGTAAGGGGTGGATAACAAACGAAAAAGATCAACGGAAAAGTCTATTATCAAATGTGGGTAAGATCCAAAGTCTAATGTCAAAAGTGGTGATCTATGTCAAGGAAACATGGAAACACACACAAGGAGAACAATGGGGTTAGCGCGACCAAGGAAGTGAGCTAAGTAACAAGATGGTCCTAACGAAGACTATAAGCTCGGTGTCACGCCAACACAAGAGAGACCGTAGCTTGGTTGCACAAGATAGAAGCAACAAGATTTGCACAAGGGCCACTCTTCTCTTATCTCTCTTAGTGCTCACAAACTTTGCACTTCTCGATATCGGTGGACACACTCTTTTTCTATTTTTTTTTCTTTTTTTTTTCTATGCTTAGAAGCTTTATTTTTCTCTATGTATATGTCACACTTTTCTTCTTTTGTGTATCTTTCTCACCGAGCTTGCTTCAGAGCTTTGCTCAACACAACGCACATACACACCCTCTCACGGTCGTGACACTTGTGTAATGCTTCGCAACACTCGGAAAGCCACTCTCAATGGGATAGGTACACAAAGAAAGAAACGGGGCTACAAGGGGTGAGGGGTGCAAGTTATACCTATTGACGTTAGGCGGTGTCAAGCACACGAACTTGCGATGGCGAAGTGGTGGTGACGATGGTGTCGAAGATGCGCCGGAATCCGGGGTGCCGATACCGTTGTCGCGGTGTTGATGTAGGCGCGGAAGCGGTTCTCACGGTCCAAGGGCACTCCAAAACGGAAACCGGGCAAATTAAGTCAATGCCCGAAAAGTAGGGTCAAAACGAGCGGTCAAAAGTTGGTGTCCAAAAATCGTCAAAAATTAGAGGTGGTCTATATAGAATATTTGGAGGATGTAGTTAAAATTTGGAGTCAAACGGGCGCCGGAAAGTTGTCAAAATTTGGGGCAAAAAAATGAGTTAGAATTGGCCAAAACTGGGTCAAACCGGTCCAGAACCCGGTCAAACCGGATCTGGGACTGGCACGCCCGGTTCCAGACCGGACCCTGGGCCGGATGAAGCCCCTGGATTGCGCCGGATGGCACCGGTCTGTGCTCCGGTTTTCAACCGGGCCGTTCGGCGTTTCGTCCGGTCGAACGGGCGTGCGGCCGGCTTGGTTGCTGAGCGGGAGCTGGAGCTGCTTGGCGCGGGCCAGCGAAGGAGCGGCGCGTGGGATGGAGCCAGGGGATGAGCGCGAGCTGCTGCTGCGTGGCTAGGAGGAGGAGCCGGGCGGGCTGCGCTTGGGGCGAGCAGGCGCTGATCGAGGCGAGTGCAGTGGCGTGAGCGAGCGCGCGTGGAAGCTGCAGAGCGTACGATGCTGGCCAGGGAGAAAATCGGGGCGGGTGCTGCTGCTTGCTGCTGAGTGAATGCCCGCGCGTGTAGCTGAGCCAGCGATCGATGGATGTGCGCGCGGCAGTGGATGCTGAGGCGGTTGGCGCTGGTTGGTGAGCGGAAGTGGAGCGGCGGCGGCGGCGAGCGGGCTGAGCGCGGCGGAGCGCTGGGCTGAGCGGCGGCGGAGCGGGCTGGGCGCGCGGCGACAATGGTGGTGGCCCGGGTCGAGGCGAGCGGCGGCCGGCTGGAGCGGCGTGCTGGTGCTAGCGTTGACCCGCTTGGGGCTGATGAACTCGTGACCTGTTCTTGCGCTGTTCTTCACGGAAACGGGCAGAATATTCTCAGATTTGAGCGAAATTGATGGAATTGGTCAAAGAAAATATGGGGGAATGATAGATCAGCACAAATAACACCAAATCTATGGATCAAAACCACGAAAAACTCAACAAATTCGGAGATCAAATTTCGAGCTATTTTTTGGGGCAATTTTTGGGGAAAATTTTTGGGCGAAAATTGGAGAGATTTGGGGGTCAAATTCGTGGCAACCTTTGCTCTGGTACCATATGATGGGGCCTAAGGCCACGTGTGTTGCCCGATCTCACGAATTGACCGAGGGAAAGACGGGGGAGAGGAAGAACACGAAGAACACGGCGAAGAACACGATGAACACACGCGAACGCACGCAACACAACCCGATACAATTCGGTTTACTCCCGATAGCCCGAACCACTATCCCGATAGAATCCCTCAAGGAGAGACACGAGGTAGAATCCCCGAGAGAAAGACCGATATACGATCTATGAAGTCACACGAGTGAGAGACCGCGGTAGAATCACAAGTGCGAAAGATAAATCATATAAGGAGTGCCTTGATACAACTCATAGATTTGTGTCTAAGAGAGGAGGGGGTTTCCCTAATCCCAAAGGGATGGTGGAGGCATAAGCCAAGTTCTTACTCAAGTTATGTCTAACCTAATGAAGGGGGAGGTGGGAGCCTATATATAGGGAGCCACTAAAGGAGGGGTAGTTTAGGCATACAAAGGGATAAAGTGTTCAGATTTGATGCTCTTTGCAGTGGGCGTCAGGGCCAGCACAGGTAGGGAGATAGGGCCGGCGCAGGTAGGGCGGCAGTGCCGTCGTCCTCAGGCGTAGTGGCGGTGCGGCAGTGCCGGTCTTCCTGGCGCGTCTCCTTATCCTCGACGTTCTCTTCCATGCTTCCGCGACCTCGGCCTTGAGTCCTCGAGCCTCCATGGTGTCGTCCACTTCCTCCGTACTTGTCGATGTGTTCCTATCATGGTCATATGAAGAAGGATGAAGTAGCATATCATTCATGAGAGACAATTGTAGGCACGCATAAAGGAGAAGATTCACCTTTGCGTGACGTGTCGGCGTTGACGCACATGATGCGGTGGAGACCGAAGGTCGCCCCGTATCAGAAACCATACACCACCTCAAACGGACATAGCTGTGTGGTAGAATGTACCGCCCGGTTGTAAACAAACTCCAGATGCGGCAAACACTCTTCCCACTCTCGCAAGTTCTTCTTGATCATGGATCTCAACAGTTGTGACAATGTTCTATTCACCACCTTAGTTTGACCATCAGTTTGGGGATGACAAGTAGTGCTGAAAAGTAGCTTCGTCCCCAGCTTTCCCCAAAGTGTCTTCCAGAAGTAGCTAATGAACTTGACGTCACGATCAGAAACAATAGTCTTCGGGACTTCATGTAAACGTACAATCTCCCTAAAAACAGGTTAGCAATATGCGACGCATCGTCGCTGTTGTGGCAGGCAATAAAGTGTGACATCTTAAAAACTCTATCCACTACCACAAATATAGAATCATGGCCTCTCTTAGTACGCGTCAAACCCAACACAAAATCCATACTAATATCTTCCCATGGTGTAGAGATGCCGGTAAAGGAGTATACAAACCGTGAGGCTTCAGCTTGGTCTTAGACTTTTTGCAAGTAATGCATCTCTTCACATATCTATCCACGTCCCGCCTCATCTTTGGCCATAAAAGTGATCATCTAGCATGAGTAGCGTCTTCTCACGTCCAACGTGACCCATCAAACCTCCAGCATGTGATTCGTGCAATAAGAGCAAACACACAGACGATTTTGGAACACATAGTTTGTTAGCTCTAAACAAGAACTCATCATGTATGTGATATTTGTCCCATGCTTTACCAATAGCACACAAGTGATATTGTTTAGCAAAATCATGATCAGTAGCATATAAATCACATAAACCTCTAATCTAGGAATTTTAACATCAAGTTGAGTTAACAACATATTATTCTTAGATAGAGCATGAGCAGCAACTTTATCTTTTCCCTTCTTATGCTTAATAATGTATGGAAAAGACTCAATGAACTCTACCCACTTAGCAAGACGCCTATGCAAGTTAGATTGAGTTTTCATATATTTCAAAGCTTCATGATCAGAATGTATGATAAATTCTTTATAGCACAAATAATGTTGCCAAACCTCAAGAACTCTAATTAAAGCATGCAATTCTTTATCATATATAGGTAGTTCAACTTAGCACCAGAAAGTTTCTCAGAAAAATATGTAATTGGGCGACCCTCTTGTATCAACACACCACCAATTCCAATACCACTAGCATCACATTCAATCTCAAATTGCTTATTGAAATCTGGAAGTGCAAACAAGGGTGCAGAAGTTAACAATTGTTTCAGTTCATCAAAAGCATGATCTTGGGCTGCGCCCCACTCAAATGCAACACCCTTTTTAGTCAATTCATTCAAAGGTGCACCAATGGTACCAAAGTTTGGCACAAAACGCTTATAGAAACCAGCAAGACCATAAAAACTTCTTACTTGACTCACATTCATGGGAGTAGGCCAATTTTGAATTGCTTCAATTTTAGATGAATCACCTTGCGATTAGGACAATCTCTCTTGAAGTGACTCTTGCCACCACATGTATGACAAACCATATCGTGGTTGCGCGCCGTAGACATGCTAGAACCACTTCCACTTGCAGCAGGTGCAGGCTTATTTGTGTTGGACACATTGGAGACCGGCTTGCTAGACGAAGTAGAAAAATCTGCGGGGGCGCGAAGATGGCACCGGCGCCGTAGAGGGTGGCGCCCGAAACGTGTAACGCCTAGCACCAGTAGCATGGCCCTTGATTTGCGCCTCTTCAGCCAACTATGATTTAGCTTCTCTTGCATGATGTAGTAGCTCATTCATAGTATCATAGCGGTGATGACAAACAATACCCTTGATGGTATATTCAGACCATGAAGAAAACGCTGCATTGTCATCTCAAGGGACTCACGGACATGGGCATGCTGCATAAGCATCTCCATCTCCATGTAATAAGCATCAACCGTCATAACACCTTGTCTCAATAGGGTCAACTTATCATAAGCATCTCCATCTCCATGTAATAAGCATCAACCGTCATAACACCTTGTCTCAATAGGGTCAACTTATCATATATTGATCGCAAATAATTAGTGGAAACAAAACGAGCTCGCATAACCTCCTTCATGGTGCGCCATGTAATAATGGGCAGCTCTCTATCTTCTTCGCGGTCACGAGTAATTCCATCCCACCAACGCAATGCATAGCCATCAAATTCTGAGGAAGCAAGCTTGATCTTCCTACCTTCAGTATAATCATGTAGTCGCCATAACTTCTCATTTTGACCTCCTTCAAATTGGGGTATTGAGAATTTTGGCTTACCCAAACCATCGTTTTGCGGTTGTGGAGGAACACGGTGGGCTCCGACGGGGACAAAACCACGACCACAAATACCATGTCCAAGACCACGCCCACCACCATGCTCATGAGCAGCGGGTACAACCTCGAAATCACCATGCACATTGTCCTCATCTTCATGTTGTGACCGTTGTTATTGTTGAGTCAGGTTATCAATAGCTAGATTCAACGCTTGAAGAGTACGCTGAATATCCGTCACTTGTACTTGGATAGTATTGACGGTCTCATTAGTAGTGTCAAGCTTCTTGGTGACGGTCTGAATGTCCTCATTAAGTTCTTCGCCCTGCTTACGAAACTTACGCCGCACATCGTCACGAAGAGCTTCATACTCCCGCCAAGAAACAAGATCAGCTCCAACCTTTTTATGTGAAACAACATCAGCATCACTAGAAGACATGATTAGTAGGTTAGTGCACTAAAGCAAAAATCTGTGGTGGTACTCTCACAACTCACTCAAAACTAGGGATGTAAATGGTACGGATAATTTTCGCTCCGAATCCGCATCCATATCCGTTTTTGAGGATATGGTATGCATTTTTAGAAATCCGCCGGATATGGATACGGATGTGGATAGTGATCAAGCGGATATCCGACAGATATGGTAGAGGATATGGTATTGATACTATCCGACGGATACGGATTATCCGCCATTTTTTTGCGGATTATCCGAGTTCTACAAAGAGGATAATCCGAGAAAATTAGCCCAACCCTAAATATTTAGACAATATAGTTAGTTCATCGGCCAAAATATGTATGCTATCAGTACACAAATTGCTTTGTTGTACGAAATAGAGTGTACATTTTGCTATATTCTATAATTATAAGCATATTTTACATAGAAAGCATACTTCTATTTTTTATGTGTATATTTTCTTAATAATCCGTTTCCGATCCGAGTTCGGTCCGAATCCGCTCCATATCCGTAATCCGATATAATCCGCATCCGAATCCGTATCCGACCATTATCCGCTTCGATCCGAATCCGTTACAAAAATATGGTAAAGGATATGATAAGAGCAATATCCGATCCGATCCGATCCGTTTACATCCCTACTCAAAACTGATAAGAAAGATAAAGCTTACTGCTCCAAAGTGAATTAGTTTTGCTTACCACTTGGATTGACGAACTAGTGCACGGATGTACCGAAGCGAATATCAAGGGTATAAGAACAATCATACGACAAATCATGATATATGTGGGG
Organism: Lolium perenne; assembly: GCF_019359855.2. Classification (NCBI taxonomy): domain Eukaryota; kingdom Viridiplantae; phylum Streptophyta; class Magnoliopsida; order Poales; family Poaceae; genus Lolium; species Lolium perenne. The sequence continues at coordinate 103,028,407 of NC_067248.2, forward strand.
CTGTAGGTTGGCTACCTGTATGCACCAATAACAAGCTCTAGCGCTGACCGTATAAAACACCCTAAGAAGCTCACACAAGGCGATAAATGTGGCAATGCAACTATATGGATGAATAATGTTGCAATGCACTCGAGAGACACTAGCAAAGCTCAACGAAACGGGCACAAGATTGCTCAACTACGGGTGCAGAAAAGTAAAACTAGGCCTTCACTTGATCTTACTAGCATTTCACTTTTTCTTTTCACTTTTATTTTTATTTTTATCACACGCAACAATGTAGCTCTTTTTGCTTCTTTTCAAATTTCTCTATTTATTTTTATTTTTATGACTACTCCTTGTAACACGGCCAACAGAAACTGCAAAGCACTGAAAACCTAATGAGCAGCTTGTCGAGCGGTAAAACGAGTCTCTTTTGTGGAAGTTCCTAGTCACGTATATCGAAAGGCTGTGTCTACGGTTCAGAGATGAGGCAAACGGTACGCTATGTTGACTTGGAGTAACAAAAGTATGAAAAACTAATCATGACTGAAAACTGTGCCACGACAGAAACTGACCAAAACGAAAGCAAACACGAGATTGGATAAAGAAGTAAGCACGAACAACAACTAAAACTCGAAATTGATGCAATGTAAGGCTATGATAAACCCTAACCCTAATATTTTTGGCTTAACGGATGGCTTACCGAGGAAACGCTGAAATCTGATACCAATATGATAAGGGGTTGCCCGATCTTCTCAGTAAACGAGGTGGATGGAGATGAACACAGCGGAGATACACGGTGATAATGATAAGGGGTGGCCCGATCTTCTCAGTAAGCAACGGTGGTGATGATGATCACGGGATGAACACAGCGGAGATAACACGATGATGAAGTGGATGATAACTTGTATGACGCGACAAAGTCTCTTGATTGGTCCCTGTCGCCAATGCAACAGCTCTCAACCCTGCAAGATATTCGCAACTCCACACACTTGTGCACGTAGCCGCCGACCATGAAGCGGTAAGTTGCAACCGTCTAATTCCCAATGGAACAACAGATCACATAAACTTTCAGGGGTAACACCAAATCAATGCAATATGGTGTAGAGATTCAATAGAGTTGCAAAGCAATCAACTATGAACTATGGTTTATCTTAAACGTGGTCTAAACCTAATTTGGGGGCGTCCTGGGCACTTATATAGGGGTTCAGGACGACCAGGAGTCGAAAGTACACATAGAAAACCGACCCAGATCGGATCTGGTCGAGACAGACTCGGAGTCGGCCGGTCATACGGCCGGTTGACCGGGCCTGGGACCGGGCCATCCGGTTTCAACCGGGTCTGGCACCGGGTGGTGACCGGGCTAGGGGTCCAGGCATACTGGATAGTGCCCGGTTGGCACCAGCTGGGGATCCGGTCGGCGCCGGGATATCCCGGCGTGGCGCCCGATCGGACCGGGCCTGGGACCGGGTGCGCCGGCGTGGCGGCCGGTCAGACCGGGCCTGGCCTGGACTTCGTCTTCTTCCCTCGCGCATGCCTCCCGCTCGTCCCTCGCGCGTCCATGGGATGTCTTCGTGTCCAGCTCCATGGCCAGCTCCATGTCCAGCTTCACGTCCAGCTTCTTGTCCAGCTGCTCCTCTCCTCCTCGTGCGATGCTTGCTCCTTCTTCATACCTGATCATACATAAGTAAAATGACTTAGGCAGTATAAAGTTCTCATCGATCAAAGTATCACTTAGGAACAAGTTCACCTGTTGTTTAAGTAGCTTCGCACGAGCTCTTGTCATAGGTCCAATCCTAACTTCATTGGACTTGAGCTTCACAGCAGCATTGTCTTCATCTTGCAATGACGGAGGTAGTAGTGTAGTAGGGATGTCCTCATCAGATAAGTGGATGATAACTTGTATGATGTTGACGATTCTTTTGATTGATTCCTGTCGCCAATGCAACAGCTCTCAACCCTGCAAGATATTCGCAACTCCACACACTTTCGCACGTAGCCACCGACCACGAAGCTGTAAATTGCAATGTTCTAATCCCCAATGGAACAACAAATCACACAAACTTTCAGTAGCAAAACACTAATCGATGCGAATTGGTGTGTAGGATTCAATAGTACTGCGTAGCAGTCAACTATGAACTAGGGTTTATCTTATACGTTGTCTAAACCTAATTTGGGGGCGTCCCTGGCACTTATGTAGGGGTCTAGGACGACCAGAGGTACCACGGTCCACCTGCTGCAGGGCCCATGCAGCGGCCCATCTACAAGATACAACAAGGCACGAAGGAGTTGCAAAGGATCACCTCTCCATGAGGACTGCACCCCTCCACAAGGTATGATAGCTTGGAGAGGTATGAAGCCCCTTCGCCAGGTACCCCTCACGGAGGTCCAGGACTTAGCCGTTTCGGAGTACGTGAAGCCCTCCCGGAGGTATTCCCCCGCGAGAAAGGCGCACCAGGCGTCAGGAGATGTCATCCAGATGTCGCCTCACAAGGCACATTGTGTGAAGATAAAGCTAAGGAGGATGACGAAAGCAATGACACACCCAAGAAGACAAGAGACGCTCTGCCATAGCCTGCATAAAGTGGAATGGCCGTTGCCTCCTTTACTAAAAGGCCGGCCAAGGACGGTGCAATACTGCAGGGATGTCGACATTGTCCACAACCACTCTCGTGGACTAGAGCATCTGCCCAGGGCATGGACCGAGTCCATGCGTGTAGCTAGGGACAACTGTCCTCGTCCTTGCGCACGCCTGTGTGGGAAGGAGGGCCAGTGCCTTAATATAAGGAGAGGGTAGCTGCCCAAGAGAAGGAATCAAATCGAGGAGAGGAGAGGAGACACCCCCTTGTAAACACCTTACTGTCTCCGAGAGGCATCAATACCACTCCAAGGCAGGACATAGGGGTTTTGCTGCACCACGAGGGCCTTAAACCTGGGTAACACCGTGTCACCTCTTTGCCGTGCTACCGCTGCTTCCCTCCGTCGTCACCATGACTATGATTAGCCTGTTGCGTTGCTGCTAGGCCGTAGCGGTTCGATAACCACAAGGGTCTTGTTGAGGTTCCCGTGTTCCTTTGCGATACCAAACCCCGCGACATTTGGCGTGCTAGGTAGGGGGCTAAAAGCGCGCCTCAGGTTCATCATCGACATGGCTGACGCCTGAATTGACATAGGCTGGCCCCGCCTATCGCTGGCCTATCGCTGGCCCCACCTCTTCGTTCGGGACTTCCGGCCTGCCCAGCCGTCCCTCGCTCAGGCTTGGGTGCTCGGGAGGCCGTGCACGAAAGATGGCCCTCCATGCGGTCATCGAACTGCTCTGCAACGGGCTGGCTGATACCAACCGCGACGATTGGTTCGTGCGCGTCAACAAGCTCATCGCCCTCGTCAACTCGCGCCCGACTGCATCTCAGTGCGCGCCCCGCTCGCCCGCAAGAGGCACGCATCTAGGGGCACCTGGCTTCAGGATTGCTTCGTCCCCACCTCAGGTGCTCCCCACCGATCGGGAAATCGGCCGACGGGAGGTCGCTCGGCCCCGGGAGGACGCTCGCGTGATCCTGGAGCGTGGACGAAAGTGCCTGGGTCGCGCCATCAAGGAGATCACGACGGCCGACCGCGGCGTCCATGTCAAAGGTAGGCGGGTCAACAACGTCACCTGGCCGTTCCTTCGGAAGAGGATGCGCTACGTCACCTGGCTCGACAAGTTCAACCCAAGACCCCCCACCCCCGCTTTACAACGGCTTCACCAACTTGTTGGATTTCCCGCAACTATACGCCAGAGCCGTCCTCGCCGCTCACGGAGACCACAGTGTCATGACCCACTATTTCCCCATGGACCTTGGGGAATCGACCCGCGCCTGGTTGACAAACCTCCCCGCGGTGTCTGTTTCTTCGTGGGGAGATCTTTGTGAGCGCTTCATCGTTGGTTTCGCCGAGACATACTAGCACCCGCCTCCAAAGGCAATCTTGCGGCCCTGACCCAACGACCCGGTGAGACTCTTCGCGAATAAGCCCAACGATTCTGCCAAGTCTGGGGCAGGATCCCCAAGATCTCCAACAAGGAGGTTGTCACCGCCTTTTCCTCCAGCGTTGCTCACTTAGGGGTGAAGGAGGCGCTTGCTCTCCGCAAGCTCACCACTACCGTGAAGCTCTCTCGGGTCGTTAACAAGTATGCCAAGGCCAAGGATGAAGATCTCCGCCTCCGCATCGGGGATCTCTCCTCCACGACTAGGGGACGCCCACGGGATGAGCTCTCTGCGTCGGAGCCAAGGTCAAAGCGTCGCGACAAGGCTACTGGGCGAACTCTTGGTGGCCTCTCCCAGCCTCTCTCTCGGAAGGAGTCCTCATCGAGTGTCGCGAGGGGGAGCCCGTTCGTCGCCAGGGCTTGGGCAGGAGGTGTCTTAAGGATGCGCCGACGCCTGGAACATTCGGCCCGACGCTCGGGGGTTGCCCCGCGAAATGCGCCCTAATAGGTACTTGGTTTGTGTTGTCCAAGTCCACTATAAGGAAGATCCTCTACCACGAGCTCGACAACGTAATGGTCACTCTGTCTGCCCCAGCGGCCGGCGCAGAGATGCTCGGAGTCTAGCAGTATTCGACATTTGTGAGCATTGCTTCGGCTATCTTGTCTCCGTTGTTTTATATCCAGGGAACATGGTAAGGACTCTCTCCACGAACTTATGTGCTGCTTGAGGGGAACCACTTCGGGGTTTTCTTTCCCACCAAGAGCCCGTCCACGATGAAGGGATGATCGCCATAAATTCCCTCTCCACGAGGAAGTCTCCAAGCGAGGACTACGCCGTAGGCAAGCCTCTTTGAGGTGGCGCCGTAGGTATTCCCTCTCCACGAGGAAGTCTCCAAGCAAGGACTACGCCATAGGCAAGCCTCTTTGAGGTGGCCCCGCAGGTATTCTACGCCGTAGGCAAGTCTCTCCGAGGTGGCGCCGTAGGTATTCCCTCCCGAGGATGATCACCCCTGAGGAAGTCTCCAAGTGAGAACTACGCCGTAGGCTAGCCTCTTTGAGGTGGCGCCGTAGGTATTCTACGCCGTAGGCAAGCCTCTTTTAGGTGGCGCCGTAGGTATTCTACGCTGTAGGCAAGCCTCTTCGAGGTGGAGCTGCAGGTATTCTACGTCGTAGGCAACCTTTTTGAGGTTTCGCCGCAGGTATCCCTCTCTCTTTGAGGAAATCTCCTCTCAGGAACTAAATTATCTCTCTCTCTACGAGGAAGTCCCCTCTCGGGAACTAAATTCCCTCTCTCTACGAGGAAGTCCCCTCTCGGCAACTAAACTCCCTCTCTCTACGAGGAAGTCCCCTCTCGGAAACAGAATTCCCTCTCCCTACGAGGAAGTCCCCTCTCGAGAACTGAATTCCCTCTCTCTGCGAGAAAGTCCCCTCTCGGGAAGTAAATTTCCCCTCTCTATGAGGAGGCCCCCTCGAGGTGAAACAGTCAATGGTGTTCGACCTACCCTCGTCGAGGCTTGAGTGGTCGTCTCGCCGAGGCCTCGCCCAGTTCGGGGCGTCTCCCTGAGACATCCAGTCCGTGCCGCGAACCCGACGTCCCGCACATTCTTCATCGGCGACAACCGGCAATGCACGCAAGAGGAATGACAAAGGAAAGACACACTACAAGCGGAAGATTCATTACACGCGATTAATAGCTCAGGATGGGCAAGATCTTACAGGCTACATCGGAGATGCGGAAAGGTAAAGCACACCGGCACACAAAGGGAATTCGGCCGGAGAAGCAAAAGGTGGGCGTCAAGGTTGTCAACACCAAACCGCCAATCCTAGTCTTCTTACGCCTCTGAAGGTGCCTCCACGGGGTGGACGAAGGTGCGGCACTGGCTGCCGTCGAAGACCTTGATGACGAACTTGGCGGTGTCCTCGCGGTGGTGGAACATCAAAAGGGAGTTGGGCGGGAGTTTGTAGCAACAGGCGAACCTTGACCAGTCGCCCACCTTCCATGTCTCTTAGTCGTCGCTCCCCTCGCGGATGAGGGCCCATCCAGGCTCGTATTTGCGGAATACCTCCCTCCGCGAAACGGTCGTGGTGCTTTAGCTTCCGTAGCGTTGCCTCTAGCACGAAGACAAAGAACTCGTAAAGAGGTGCCTCCGAAGGCGCCTTCTTGAGCACGGAGCTAGGGGTGAGGGAGAACCCCGGCGGAGAAGACGGCCCGCCACTGCTGGGCCTGGCGTCCGACACGCTCCCCACAACGCCACTTGGACGCCCCCGAGTCCGCGCTACCGATGCATCGTCCCCGGGGCTGGGCAGCAAGGACCTCGTTTTGTTCTTGCTACATTTGGGGCGGCCGCATCCTCGCTTCACCGACACTGCCTTGGAAGCGGCCACGCCAGCGGTGGTGTCGACCTTCGGCTCCTTCCCCAACGCCCTCTTCGTTTCCATCGCTTGGCGAAGAAGGGAAGATAACAACGGAAGGGAAGTGAAGGATTGGGGATTTGCAATGGCGGAGGAGGCGAGGAAGCCACTCAGTGCATTCTGCAGCCTTTATGATGCGAGGGAACGGTTCCTGGGGTGCCGTGATGGGACACGACGGTTCCACTCTCGGGACGCGTTGAACGGTCAGTGGCATATGGCCGTTCGACCTCCATGCTCAAGATTGAAGATGCATGCAAGCAACTGCACGCTCCGCCACGTGCCACCGTGTGGGCTCGCAGCTTTTGGGTCCTTGACCCTCCGTTGCTGACCCCGAGCGGGCCAGGCCCCCGGGGGCTATTGTTAGTGTAGTGGTATAGGGGGTACCACAGTCCACCTGCTGCTGGGCTCGTGTTGTTGGGCCAGTGCGGCAGCCCATCTATAAGATACAACAAGGCGCGAAGGAGTTGCAAAGGATCACCTCTCCACGAGGACCACACCCCTCCACGAGGTATGGTAGCTCGGCGAGGTATGAAGCCCCTCCGCGAGGTACCCATCGAGGAGGTCCCAGGACTTTGCCGTTCCGGAGGTTCCGGAGGACGTGAAGCCCTCGCGGAGGTATTCCCCCGCGAGAAGGGTGCACCAGGCGCTAGGAGATGCCGTGCAGATGTCATCTCACAAGGCACACTGCGTGAAGATGAAGCTAAGGAGGATGACACAAGCAATGACTCACCCAAGAAGACAAGAGATGCTCTGCCATATCTTGCATAAAGTGGCATGGCCGTTGCCTCCTTTACTAAAAGGCCAGCCAAGGACGGTGCGGTACTGCAGGGATGTCGACATCGTCCACAACCAGTCTCTGTGGACTAGAGCATCTGCCCAGGGCATGGACCGAGTCCATGCGCGTAGCTAGGGACAACTGTCCTCGTCCTTGCGCACGTCTGTGGTAACCCCTTGCCCAAGTTTGCGTGGGGAGGAGGGCAAGTGCCTCTGTATAAGGAGAGGGTAGCTGCCCAAGAGAAGGAATCGAACAAGAGAAGAGAAGAGAAGGAGAGAAGAGAGAGAAAGTGGATATTCGAGGGAGATACCATCATCTTCCTCCTAGAGTAGATCAGATCCAGCTCTATGAAGAGCTCCAAGCCACCCCCTTGTAAACACCTTACTCTCTCCGAGAGGCATCAATACCACTCCAAGGCAGGATGTAGGGGTTTTACCTCACCACGAGGGTCCTGAACCTGGGTAACACCGTGTCACCTCTCGTGCTACCGTTGCTTCCCTCCGTCGTCTCCATGGCTGTGTTTATAGCCTGTTGCGTTGCTTCTAGCCCCCAGCGGTTCGGTAACCACAAGGGTCTTGCCGAGGTACCCGTGTTCCTTTGCGATACCGACAAACTGCTACACCTTTGTTGTCAGTTTTAGTTATCTGCAAGTGTGATTTCCCATTGTCAAATAGCTATAAGCTAATCAGGAGGTGACCGAACAGTCCACAGGTTAAAATACAGTGATCAGTTCACTGCCAGTAACCATGCTATATATTCTATCCGTTCCTAAATTTAAGATGTTTTGGCAAGCCAAATTGATGTGCCAAAACGTCTTATTATATGAGCTTATGTCTAAATAGCCATGTAAACATGGTCAGTATTTCATTTGTAAATAAGATAGAATCTAATAATTTTCCTTGATGATGAATAATTTGGTTGATGCACGACTTAATATGGGTTTCCCAGAATTTTCCACTGGTTTGCATAAATCTTGGACCCAACTGAAAACTGGTTTTTCTCAGTTATCAGTCAACATTGCTTTTTCTGTTAACTGTCCCCTATATTTGTTACATACATTCTTTCCTCTGAGGAGGTTTGTTTAATTGTTCGAGACGCTGGACATAGTTTTGAATTTGTTAGGTTTCAAATCTAATTAAAGCACACATTTTAGCTTCTGGTCGAGTACTATACTAGTTGGCTGTTGGTTGGAGTTCATATGCTGCTGTTTAGTAAACAGCGTATTGGTTATTTATGGACTTTTCAGTAAAACATGAAAAGCCTTGAGAGCACTTTACTGTTTGTTTCCAGATTGATGAGTAGCGGCCAGAACTTTGTTGCATTTTAGTACTGTAGCCTAGGTGCTTTGGTCTTCATTTGAACCAATCAACTGAATTTCTTGTATTCGCTTGAGTTCTGAATGCTCCATTTCTTATGCTTTGCTTGGCTACTCCATCCATTTACTCTATGCTTTGCTAGAGCAGTCTTTTATGGAGGCTTTGCTCTATCTTTAAACATGGTGCCATATGTACTGCAGATTGATGAATATTCAGATAGGTGAATCGGCGAGGCGCACATGGCTTGGAGAGGAAGCTGATCCACAATATTCTGATCGATTGCTGAGGTCATACACCAGTCCAGTGCAGGTTACCACTGATGCGGATCAACAAGAGTCAAGGTGGTTTATATCCAAGGATGCAGTTGTGTCTGGCCTTGGTCTTCTTGGCATCAAGCAGGGTGGACCTGAGGCACAGCTGTCCAAGCCCCGGCGAAAGAGAGTTGTCCGGAAAAAGGTTACCTCTGGTTGAAAGTAGTGGACCTGCTTGTGCTGGAACAATTTTGCCTTAGTTCCACTATGCTCTACCAAGTCATACCAAATGTGAGTAATGTGGAAAGCTATCATTGCGAATCGGCGGGCAGTTTATCCGCAAAGCCATCAAAGGGGTAGTTGAGAGACTTGTGTCCTTTGCCATTTTGTATCTTTCTTGATTTCTGAAAATAATTGAAATCTGAATTTCTTGCAATGCCCTAAGCCAAAACAGGCATGTAGTGCTAAGCTCGGGATGATAAAGACATTGTCGATAAGGATGACAATTTTACCCACGTGTGCGGGTACAATCATACCTGTATGGATAATGTATGGGCACACTTTTATATCAGTGGGTAGTACCAATGCCCTAAGTTAAGTCTTGAGTCGGGCACTGTATAGCCTTGTAGTATACCCACACCCTACCTACTTTTTAGTATCAGTTTTTCATGCTTTCTATATTTTGATAATTGGTATATACTCAATTACATGCTATTGAGTTTCGATAGTTCATTTTTTGTAATAAAATTAACCATTGACAAATATAAAATTATGAATAATTTGTGTACTATTTTATTTACCTGTCGGGTACCCAATGGGTATGGGTATCGATAGTGTTATAACTGTGGTTGAGTCAGGTGTAATGGAGGCCATACCAGGCCTTGGCCCATCCTTCTCTCTCACTTTTCTTCAGTAGTAATCGTGTAGGTGCAATACACGTTTTGACAAGTATACACTTAAAAAGAATTATTCTAACATTTACAAGCTTACTCTCTTATCGATTAATATTCTCATGTATATAATACAACCGATTGTGTTGGTCTTAAAGTCACATGAATTAGTAAGAAATGTATATTATTAATTTGGAATTTTACCTAAATTATAAAATATATTCATCTAATCAGAAGCCATTCTCGATAAATTGTGCTCTTCTTCATGGTCAGTTATTTCCTTCTTCTCCGTCCCATTTCATGGCAAATTCTGATAATTGTCATATCTTGACCAAACTCAATACAAGAGTCCGAACCAGAAAAAAAAGAGCCAGGAAACAGGACATAAATGATGTTGCATACCGTTGTGAGCTTCAGCTTCTTGACATCGTGGGACTCCATTGCACATGGACAGCATCCACACCTCTAAATTATGGCCTCATTGCAAATCACCTAATTCTTGCAAACTCTCCATCATTATCCGCTTTCATAAAGTAAATGAAAGCATACATGAAATCTAACCTGCTAGCCCTGCAGTATTCATTTTACCCATATCGTTGCTTAATGCAGGGAGTGAAAGATAAATTGTAGAACACAAATTGCTTTTTTTTTTATAGAATTAGAACAAAAATTGCTGCAGCTTAAGAGTCAGACACTTGCCTGCTACTGCGGAGGCATTTCTATAAACACGGCCCACGCAGTACCCCAACGACCGGGCCACTTTCTTTAATAATACGAATTTATTATTTATTTTTAGGAATAGCACATGTTTTCAAACCTTTTCACTTTTATGAGTCGGTCGGATATCAGGGGACTGATCGGTTAGCTGTGAGCCGATCGGCCAGCTACCGTCCGATTGCAGGTGGCTGGCGCAGATCGACCAACCGACACACCATGTTGTAGGTCTGTAAGTGAACACGGGCCATCCACGGCGCCGCCAGCCCAGTCCACCAAATTCGCTCAAGCGAACACCCACGGGAACACGCAGAAAACTGACGGACTGTTACAGGGCGCCCGCTACCGCCGCCGTGCCGCCACATCGAAACTCCATCCATGTCGATGGCGGCGGGCACCATAACGGGCGGAACTCCCTCGCCACTGCAGCTCTACCCCTCCGTTCCCCTTCTCTGGCCGCCTCCGTCCCGTCCGACGGGGTACATGGTGAGCCGCCCGTGGCCGGTGATGTGTCGAGCAGGTCGGCAGCCAGATCTCCGTCCTTCTCCCGCTCAGACAAACATGACGAGGATTCCGTTATCACCTTCACCGCCGCCCGCCTCTGACGCCACATGATAGGGCAAAGGTGGCCGATCTTTCGATGAGACGAGGATAACTTCGATTTGTTGGTGGAGTTCGTGCTTGACGATCCGACTACACGTGCAAAGCTCGTGCGCCAATGCAATCGCTAGGACAATCTCCGGGAGTTACTGATCTTGCGGATGCACGATCAGCCTGACCAGCGAGGGTCTTAATTCCTACCTGAAATCGAGAACAAGTAAGAACTAATATTGCAATCAGAATATTGCGGATATAGATGAAAGCTTTATTGAATAAGGTGGGATTCCGAATAGTCGGCCTTGTTCTGGGCGTTGGCCTCAAAAGAAGTACACGAGAGTTGCAGCAATGGCTAACTTTTAGTCTAATCAAAATCCAAGTTCTAATGACGGCTACAGAGGGATATATATGGGGGAAGTCAAGGGATTTTCGTCCAACCAGCTAGGGTTGGCCAAAAACACCCCTAAATGGGCCTTCCTCCACTTATATTGATGCAGCCCCACCCAAGGTCGACACTACATCAAGACCGACAAGCCCTCCTCGTGGTCCAATGACACGAGCTCGAGCCCAAGCACTACGCCAAGAGGTGAATTCGCTCCTCTCTACCTATGACTTTGACACCCCCTTGGATGGCTTGCTACTTCATGCAAATACCCTATGTTCAATCAGGTACATCGACCAAGACACAAGCCATGGAGACCAAGACGTTGGAGAGAGAGCTGGAAACGATGAAGATGGAGCTACGGCGCTGTGCCGGAACTTCCGCCCCCCAGGACCGGAACTTCCGGCCAGATTCCTCCAAGATGCCCCCAAGATGCCCTCCAGCGCGCAGGAAAAAGCATCGGACCGGAACTTCCGCCCCGCGGGACCGGAACTTCCGCCCGGTCGGAACTTCCGCCCAAGTTCCGCCCAAGTTCCGAAAGTCCGTCAAAACGCCCCTGGATGTTACTGCAAGGAAACGGGCTAATTTCGGAACTTGGCCAGAACTTGGCCGGAACTTCCGGCCTGGCCGGAACTTCCGGCCCCGAGGACCGGAACTTCCGCCCCTGACCGGAACTTCCGCCCAAGATGACCGGAACTTCCGCCACCGCGAACTTCAGCACAGCACTACTTTTCAGCGTGTAACTTAACTCTTCGCCCCCTACCTATAAATAGCCTAGTTGGCTCAGATCTGAGATTAGACTTGATTTGAAGAAGAAAACCTGAGCTTAGCTCACCCTTGTGGGAACCCTACCTAGATCTATGATCTTGTATCCCCACCCGGGCTCCTTATCAACTCGTGAAGATCTCTTTGGCGACTTCTACCGTTTGTTTGGTCTTTTGCTTGCACTTCTACCTATTTGGTCTTTTGCTTGCACTTCTATCAAACCTTCCGGTCTTTTCGCCCTTCTAGATCTCCCGAGCTTTGATTTGTCGATCTCTTTGCGGGACTTCTACCGGAAGGTCTTTTCCTGCAATCTCTATCGAGTTGGTGTTTCGAGCCAACGAGGGAAAACTCGAATTGTGTGCGTGTGTGTGTTGTATCCCCGCGATTCCCCCACGTGTTCATCGCGTTCATCCATCTACCCCCACGTATCCCTTCAAATCCGTGAAGATCGGGCACATCCCTGGGCTTAGCCCATATCATATGGTATCAAGAGCTCCTTGGTTGCCACGGATTTGACCCCCACACCCACCAATTCCACCAATTTCGCCCAAAAAAATTTCCAAAAATTTTTTTTTCCCAAAAAATAGCCCCAAATTGGCCTTGGTTGGATCTCGCGATTTGTTGAGTTTTTGGTGGTTTTGGTCCAATAGAAACTTCTCTTTGGTGTTGATCTGCAATTCCCCCACCTTCCCACCGCTCTTAGTGCCAAATTTTCCACGAATTCGAAGATTTTCGGCCCGGATTTCCGCCCAAATCGAAGAACAGCCCGCAGATCTGATTGCGACCGGAAGTTCCACCCCTGAGGACCGGAAGTTCCGCCCCCGGACCGGAAGTTCCGCCCCTCAGGACCGGAAGTTCCGCCTGGCCGAAATTTTGACAGCTTTCTTCGTTTTTCGTTTTGGCACTAACCCCTTGTGTTTGGACTTCGTTGTGTGTGCCATTTCAGCTACCACTAAGCTTCCGCAACATCAACTACGACGACGGCACCCCGAGGATCCAAGCGGTTCATTTGACACCTTCCACCATAGCAAGTTCAACATCGTCGGCCACCGTCATCAAGTGGTATAACTTGCCCCCTAACTTGTAGCCTTAGCTTCCTTTGCGTACCTTTCCTATCGAGAGTGGCTTTCTAGTGTTGCGAAGCATTGCGCAAGCGTCCCGACCGTGAGGGTGTGCGTGTGTTGAGCAAAGCTACGAAGCAAGCTCGTGTGAAAAGATAGGCAAAAGAAGTGTGACATACTTACATAGATAGTGAGAAAAAGAAAGCTTCTAAGCATACAAAAAAAAAGAGAAAAAGAAAAAGAAAAAGAGTGTGAGTGACACCTATACACAAAAGAGTCCAAAGCTTATAAGCAAAAGAGAGAAAAGAGAAGAGAGGCGTCTTGCGCAAATCTTGTTGCTTCTCAATTTTGCAACCAAGCCACGGTCTCTCTTGCGTTAGCGTGACACCGAGCTAGTAGTCTTCGTTAGGACCAATTTTGTTCGTGCTCATTTTCCGTCGCGCTAACCCCATTTTGTCCCACGTGTGTGTTCCACCTTGTGTATGCCTTTTGTGATCACCGCCTTTGACTTGCGACTTTTGGATCTTACCCACTTTTGACAATAGACTCTTCGTTTGGTTCTTCCATTTGGCTTTCCACATCCATACCTAACACCATATAGAGTTTTGTTTTGTGTGTGTGCATACATATCGGTTGTTCCTCGACTTGAAACACCTTTTCGATTTTGGTTTGCAAGTTTTGACACTTTTGGTAGTCTTTCCTAACCACCCACCACATAGTTCTTGTTTTAGTTGTAACCATGTCTAGTGGAGAAGGGAACCAACTACCGATGACGCGGCACCAACATTGGATAGCTACTCAAGCCGTCCACGCCAAGCTCAATCAATTTGAAGCCATGCTCAAGGATACCAACGTCCGCTATGAAGAAAGAGCTCAAGTGCAAAGGATTGACCTCAACAATCAAGTTCAAGAGCTCAATGAGAAGATTGAAACTCAAGGCAATGAGTTGAAGGCAACACTCGCCATACAAGGTCAAGAAACAAGAGAAATGAAGACGGCGTTGGACAACATCCTCCATACACTCAACCGTCAAGAAGATAGAAGACATCATTCAAGGTCTTCACGCTCTCATAGCTCAAGGTCACGAGCTCCTACATCGTCGCATCATGATTCCAATCACGACCCACGCCACCATAATGTGGATGCTCAAGTGCTTCACCAACAAGCTCAAGAAGCGGAGCAAGCACGACTTCGACTTGTCCAAGAACGTCTACGCCTTGAAGAAGAACGCCTTCAACAAGAACATCTCCATGCTCAATTCCAAGAGGAACAACAACGTCTTCGTCATGATCAAGATCTCCTTCATGCACGTGAGCAAGAAAGGCTCCGCCAAGAGCAAGAGGCACGTCAACATCAAGGGCAACCTCGCCCATCTCAAGTGGCCAATGCTCAAAGGCACCACCATAATGCCGAACAAGAAGTGAACCAAGACCGCCGCATCATCAATGTTGATCAACCTCCTCGTGATAGGGCACCACGCCGTCAAGGTCAAGACAACCGTCGTCACCATGATGATCGCCCTCATGGTAGAAGACCACCTCATCAAGCACGAGATGTTGAAATGGAGGAAGACTCAAATCATCACCAAGCATCAAGTGAAGAAAGTGTGAGGCCTCATCAACGCCACAACAATGATGATCAAGATGAAGGTCATGGAAGACCACCTCCTCCTCAACAACAAAGAAACAACAATGAAGATGCTCAAGGTCCACAACCTCAACCTCAACAACGTCAAGCTCATGGTGAAGAAAGACCACCTCCTAGACGCAATGACCGCAATGAGGAAGAAATCTTTGGGAAGCTCAAATTCACCATGCCCAAGTTCCAAGGAGAGGAAGATCCCGACGCATACTTGTCTTGGGTCCTCAAGGTTGATAAGATATTCCGCATCCACAACTTCTCCGAAGCAAAGAAAGTTGCCATGGCATCACTTGAGTTTGAAGGATATGCAAATGTTTGGTGGGAAGAGGTAAACAAGAAGCGTGAGAAGGAAGACTTAGCACCCATTGACACATGGGAAGAGATGCAAGAAGTCATGCACACCCGCTTTGTACCAACTCACCACAAGCGTGACCTCTTCAACAAGCTCACTCAACTCAAGCAAAGCTACAAGTCCGTTGAGGAATATTACAAGGAGATGCACATGACAATGATGAGTGCAAATGTGGATGAGCGAGAAGAGCAAACAATGGCAAGATTCTTGAATGGACTAAACATCCCCGTCAAGAGGATAGTGGAATTCTTGCCTTACAAAAACATGGTTGAGCTACTCCACCAAGCAACAAGGGCCGAACGCCAAGTGCGAGAAGACCTAGCAAGTGCAAAGACAAAGACCTTCTTCGCCGCAAGAAATGCCATGAATGCCTCCTCAAGCATCAAGAACACAAGTGCACTTGCCTCCAAGGATCCTCCAAAGCAAGCAAGAAGTGCCATCAAGACAACAAGCTTCAAGCCGGAGCAATCAACCATGTCCTCCAAAGCTTCCACCGGATCTAGTAACATCACTTGCTTCAAGTGTGGTGCTCAAGGACTTAAATCCTTTGAATGCAAGAACACAAGAGTTATGATCACTCGAGATGACGGAGATGTGGAGTACTTGAGTGAAGGTGAATATGAAGCCTTGGTACAAGCCGCAACCTCTCATGAAGAAGATGACTTGGAAGACTAAGAGCAAGTCCTATGTGTGCATGATGCAAGCCCTTCTCTTGTGGTGACCAAAGTGTTGACAACAAATGCACTTCCAAATGAAGACCAAAGGTGCAATATCTTCCAAACAAGAGCCGGAATCAATGGCAAGTCAATAAAGGTTATCATCGATGGAGGGAGTTGCCACAATCTTGCAAGCACCGAACTATGCACCAAGCTCAACCTCCCGCTCCGGAAACACCCCCATCCCTACCATGTGCAATGGCTAAGCGACAATGGAAATGTGAAGATCCAACACACCGTCACGATATCCTTCAAGATTGGCGCTTATGAAGACACCATTGATTGTGACGTCGTGCCTATGACGGTGTGCCACATGTTACTTGGTCGCCCTTGGCAATATGACAAGAAAGCCAACCATGATGGCTACACAAATGCCTATAGCTTCAAGGTCAACGACAAGACCTACATCCTACGCCCAATGACTCCTAGCCAAGTAATTGCGGACAATGCAAAGGCTTTAGCGAGGGCTAAGGAAGCCACTATCACTAGTGAGTTGAGAGGTGAGAGAGTGATCCACCAAAAAGAGAGTGAGCGCCACAAACCATATGTGAGTGAGATGAAGAGTGTCCTCCTAGCTACCAAGAGTGAGATGAGAGAAGTGCACCACAACCCATCCACCACCCTACACTACGTGCTCATTTGCAAGGGCCCCTCGGCGGAGACTAACGACTTAACCAACATTCCTTCGTCTTTGTTGTCTCTTTTGAAGGAATTCCAAGACGTCTTCCCCGACGAGCTACCTCATGGACTACCACCGCTTCGGGGCATCGAGCACCGCATCGACCTCATACCCGGCGCTCCCCTTCCAAACCGAGCCGCCTACCGCACCAACCCCGAAGACACGAAGGAGATTCAACGACAAATACAAGACCTCCTCGCCAAAGGGTACGTTCGAGAAAGCCTTAGCCCTTGCGCCGTTCCCGTGATTCTTGTGCCTAAACCGGATGAGACGCAACGGATGTGTATGGATTGTCGCCCCATCAATGCCATTACCGTCCGTTATCGCCATCCCATTCCGCGTTTAGACGACATGCTTGATGAATTGAGTGGTGCCACCATTTTCTCTAAGATTGATTTGCGTAGTGGCTACCACCAAATTCGCATGGCAATTGGTGATGAATGGAAGACGGCATTCAAGACCAAGCTTGGTCTATATGAATGGCTTGTCATGCCATTTGGTCTTTCTAATGCTCCCCTTCAACTTTCATGCGTCTTATGAATCACATTTTGAGACCACTCATTGGCAAGAGCGTGGTTGTTTACTTTGATGACATTCTCGTCTATAGCAAAAATCTCGAGGACCATGTTCAACATGTGAGAGAAGTCTTATGCATATTGCGCCACGAGAAGCTCTATGCCAACCTCCCAAAATGCACCTTTGCTCAAAACAAATTGGTTTTTCTTGGTTTTGTGGTTTCCGCCAACGGGATTGAAGTTGATTCTTCCAAAGTTGAGGCCATCCACAATTGGCCCACTCCCACAAACGTTGGTCAAGTTCGAAGCTTCCATGGACTCGCCGGATTTTACCGCCGCTTTGTGAAAGATTTTAGCACCATCGCTTGCCCTTTAAACGAGCTTACTAAAAAGAATGTTCCGTTTGTTTGGGGCAAAGCACAACAAAAAGCTTTTGATGAATTGAAAAAGAGACTCACCGAGGCACCACTACTTGTTCTTCCCGATTTTGCTAAAACATTTGAGATAGAATGTGACGCGAGTGGCCTTGGAATCGGTGGTGTCCTCATGCAAAATGGAAAACCCGTGGCATATTATAGTGAGAAGTTGGACGGCGCACGCCTCAACTATCCTATTTATGACAAGGAACTTTACGCTTTGGTTCGTGTTCTTGAAGTTTGGCAACATTATCTTTGGCCAAGAGAGTTCATTATTCACTCCGACCATGAATCTTTGAAGTATTTGAAAAGTCAACACACTTTGAACAAAAGACATGCAAAATGGGTTGAGTTCATTGAGTCCTTTCCATATGTAATCAAATACAAGAAGGGCAAGGACAATGTCGTTGCGGATGCCCTTTCCCGCAAGCTCACCCTTTTACTCACTCGTTTGGATTTCCATGTGTTGGGTCTTGATGAAATCAAAGAACAATATGCCTCCGATACCTTCTTTGGCCCAATTTTTGCAAAGTGTTCCATTGAAAAGGGCATCGATGATTTCTATTTGCACCAAGGATTCTTGTTTAAGGGCAACAAACTTTGTGTTCCAATGTCCTCGCTTCGCCTTTTGCTCTTACAAGAATCGCATGGTGGTGGTCTCATGGGTCACTTTGGACGTGACAAGACGCTCTCTATGCTCTCCACCCATTACTATTGGCCACGAATGAAGCGCGATGTGGAGCGCCTATGCAACCGTTGCACGACATGTTTACAAGCTAAGTCCACCTCCAATTCTTATGGTCTTTATACACCGTTGCCTATTCCTTATGCTCCTTGGTCCGATATAAGCATGGACTTTGTACTAGGATTACCTCGAACTAAATATGGTCATGATTCCATCTTTGTGGTAGTGGATAGATTCTCAAAAATGGCTCATTTTATACCATGTTCCCGAACGGATGATGCTTCACACATTGCCTCCTTGTTTTTTAGGGAAATTGTGAGACTCCACGGTGTACCAAGAAGCATTGTCTCCGACCGAGATGTCAAGTTCATGAGTTATCTTTGGAAGACACTAATGGCCAAGTTCAACGTCAAGCTTTTGTTCTCATCATCCTCGCACCCCCAAACCGATGGGCAAACCGAAGTGGTGAACCGAAGCCTCTCCACACTACTACGAGTCCTTGTCAAGAAGAATTTGAAAGCATGGGAAGATTGCATCCCACATGCGGAGTTTGCCTACAACCGCGCCAAGCACTCCACAACAATGAGAAGCCCATTCATGGTCGTCTACGGGTTTGAACCACCTACGGCGATTGACCTCCTACCTCTTCCGCTACACGAGCAAGTGAACATGGACATCGACAAGCGAGCACAATACATGAAGAAACTCCATGAAGACACAAGGGCAACGATCGAGCAACAAGTTCTCCGTCAAGCCACAAGACTAAACTTGAAGAAAAAAGCACGGATCTTCAATGAAGGCGACCTAGTGTGGATACACCTTCGCAAGGACCGCTTCCCTCAAGAAAGAGACTCCAAGCTCAAGCCCCGAGGTGATGGTCCCTTCAAGGTCCTCAAGCGCATCAAAGACAACGCCTACATCGTCGACATACCAACATCCAAGTACTTGGTGAGCAACACGTTCAATGTGTCCGACCTCTCACCATACCATGGAGATGAGGAGCACATCGAGTCGAGGACGACTCTTTCCCAAGGGGGGGGGGAGATGATGCAGCCCCACCCAAGGTCGACACTACATCAAGACCGACAAGCCCTCCTCGTGGTCCAATGACACGAGCTCGAGCCCAAGCACTACGCCAAGAGGTGAATTCGCTCCTCTCTACCTATGACTTTGACACCCCCTTGGATGGCTTGCTACTTCATGCAAATACCCTATGTTCAATCAGGTACATCGACCAAGACACAAGCCATGGAGACCAAGACGTTGGAGAGAGAGCTGGAAACGATGAAGATGGAGCTACAGCGCCCAGGCCGGAACTTCCGCCCCCCAGGACCGGAACTTCCGGCCAGATTCCTCCAAGATGCCCTCCAGCGCGCAGGAAAAAGCATCGGACCGGAACTTCCGCCCCGCGGGACCGGAACTTCCGCCCGTTCGGAACTTCCGCCCAAGTTCCGCCCAAGTTCCGAAAGTCCGTCAAAACGCCCCTGGATGTTACTGCAAGGAAACGGGCTAATTTCGGAACTTGGCCGGAACTTGGCCGGAACTTCCGGCCTGGCCGGAACTTCCGGCCCCGAGGACCGGAACTTCCGCCCCTGACCGGAACTTCCGCCCAAGATGACTGGAACTTCCGCCACCGCGAACTTCAGCACAGCACTACTTTTCAGCGTGTAACTTAACTCTTCGCCCCCTACCTATAAATAGCCTAGTTGGCTCAGATCTGAGATTAGACTTGATTTGAAGAAGAAAACCTGAGCTTAGCTCACCCTTGTGGGAACCCTACCTAGATCTATGATCTTGTATCCCCACCCGGGCTCCTTATCAACTCGTGAAGATCTCTTTGGCGACTTCTACCGTTTGTTTGGTCTTTTGCTTGCACTTCTACCTATTTGGTCTTTTGCTTGCACTTCTATCAAACCTTCCGGTCTTTTCGCCCTTCTAGATCTCCCGAGCTTTGATTTGTCGATCTCTTTGCGGGACTTCTACCGGAAGGTCTTTTCCTGCAATCTCTATCGAGTTGGTGTTTCGAGCCAACGAGGGAAAACTCGAATTGTGTGCGTGTGTGTGTTGTATCCCCGCGATTCCCCCACGTGTTCATCGCGTTCATCCATCTACCCCCACGTATCCCTTCAAATCCGTGAAGATCGGGCACATCCCTGGGCTTAGCCCATATCATATATGGCCTCTTAAAATCCCCTAAAATACCTAATCCGAAAATACATGGGCCTGGCCCATTAAATAAGGTGACGCAGCACCAATAATAACTCTTGGACGAATTTTATGATGGGGAAACTTGTAGAATTCGTCCAAGCATCGTTGCTCCATTATGGTAGCTTCAATGGTCTGAAATCTCCACTTGGGCGTCCTCTTGAATCCTCACATGTTTGCTGCCATCTCCTCCGTGTGTGATCATGCTCCAATGCTTGTCCTCCTCATCCATGCTAGGTCCATCATTCCTAAGAGTAACAAACATATCTGATTTAGGCAGCATCATATTCTCATGTATTTGAGGAATAGTTCCAAGAAACGAAAGTACCTGATAGTTAAGTTGTTTGGCACGAGCTCGAGTGATTGGTCCTTGTATTTGTGTGGCTGTAGGTACAGCGGTTGTATCAATAGATGGGATGTCCTCATCATGCCCCCCTTCTTGAATTGAAGTCGTCCTCGACGCAAGCTCATCTTCTTCACCAAAGTAAGGCTTCAAATCTGCAATGTTAAATGTAGGACTTACCGGACCCAATTCTGCAGGAAGCTCAAGTTTATATGCATTATCATTTATTTTCTCTAACACCTTAAAAGGACCAGCGGCACGGGGCATTAACTTAGACTTGCGCAATGCAGGAAAACGATCTTTGCGCAAATGCAACCAAACAAGATCACCAACATCCAACACAACATGCTTTCTTCCTCTATCCCCAGCAATTTTATACTTAGCATTTATGCGTTCTATGTTGTCTTTAGTAGTCTCATGCAATTTTAATATCAATTCAGCACGTTGTGTAGCATCCAAATCATTTTGCACCGAAGATGGTAAAGGCAATAAATCAATAGGTGCACGTGGAACAAAACCATACACAATCTCAAAAGGGCACATCTTAGTGGTAGAATGCAGCGAACGATTGTAGGCAAATTCAATATGAGGCAAACACTCTTCCCACAATTTTAAGTTCTTCTTAAAAACAGCCCGCAGCATAGTAGATAATGTTCTATTTACTACTTCAGTTTGTCCATCGGTTTGGGGATGACAAGTAGTACTAAACAGCAATTTAGTCCCCAACTTAGCCCATAAACATCTCCAAAAGTGGCTAAGAAATTTAGTATCACGATCAGAAACAATAGTATTTGGCACACCATGTAAACGCACAATTTCGCGAAAGAACAAATCAGCAACATGTGTAGCATCATCAGTTTTGTGACATGGAATAAAGTGTGCCATCTTAGAAAACCTATCCACAACAACAAAGATACTATCCCTCCCCTTCTGTGTACGAGGCAAACCCAAAACGAAATCCATAGAAATATCCTCCCAAGGTACACTAGGAACAGGAAGAGGCATATATAAACCATGTGGATTAAGTCGAGACTTAGCTTTTTGACATGTAGTGCAGCGTGCCACAAATCTCTCAACATCTCGACGCATACGTGGCCAAAAGAAGTTTGCAGCAAGTACATCCTCCGTCTTCTTCACACCAAAGTGACCCATCAATCCTCCTCCATGCGCCTCCTGCAACAACAAAAGACGAACGGAACTATCTGGGATGCATAGCTTGTTAGCATGGAACACAAATCCATCATTGAGGACGAATTTGTTCCATGTTCTACCATCTTTACAATTCAGAAACACATATTGAAAATCAGCATCATGCAAGTATTGTTCCTTTATGGTTTCTAATCCAAAAATCTTGAAGTCCAGTTGAGATAGCATAGTATAGCGGCGCGACAAAGCATTAGCAATAACATTATCTTTACCCTTTTTGTGTTTGATAACATAAGGAAAAGACTCAATAAACTCAACCCACTTTGCATGGCGGCGATTCAACTTAGCTTGACTACGAATATGCTTCAAAGATTCATGATCAGAATGTATAACAAATTCTTTAGGCCATAAATAATGTTGCCAAGTTTGTAATGTCCGAACCAACGCATATAATTCTTTATCATAAGTAGAATAGTTCAGACTAGGCCCACTCAATTTCTCACTAAAATATGCAACAGGTTTGCCCTCTTGTAATAACACACCTCCTAAACCAATTCCACTAGCATCACATTCAAGCTCAAAAGTCTTATTGAAATCAGGAAGTTGGAGTAATGGAGCATGTGTTAACTTATCTTTCAGTATCATGAAGGCGTCTTGTTGTACATCGCCCCACACAAAGGGCACATCCTTTGATACGGGGTGGCCTATGGACACCGCCGCCTCAAGACCGACAAGCCCTCCTCGTGGTCCAATGACACG
Organism: Lolium perenne; assembly: GCF_019359855.2. NCBI lineage: Eukaryota > Viridiplantae > Streptophyta > Magnoliopsida > Poales > Poaceae > Lolium > Lolium perenne. Next base: position 103,050,967 of record NC_067248.2, read on the forward strand.
AGCTCGAGCCCAAGCACTACGCCAAGAGGTGAATTCGCTCCTCTCTACCTATGACTTTGACACCCCCTTGGATGGCTTGCTACTTCATGCAAATACCCTATGTTCAATCAGGTACATCGACCAAGACACAAGCCATGGAGACCAAGGCGTTGGAGAGAGAGCTGGAAACGATGAAGACGGAGCTACAGCGCACAGGCCGGAACTTCCGCCCCCCAGGACCGGAACTTCCGGCCAGATTCCTCCAAGATGCCCCCAAGATGCCCTCCAGCGCGCAGGAAAAAGCATCGGACCGGAACTTCCGCCTCGAGGGACCGGAACTTCCGCCCGGTCGGAACTTCCGCCCAAGTTCCGCCCAAGCTCCGAAAGTCCACGAAAAGGCCCCTGGATGTTACTGTAAGGAAATGGACGACTTTCGGAACTTGGCCGGAACTTCCGGCCTGGCCGGAACTTCCGGCCCCCAGGACCGGAACTTCCGCCCCTGACCGGAACTTCCGCCCAAGATGGCCGGAACTTCCGCCACCGCGAACTTCAGCACAACAGCACTTTTCAGCATGTAACTTAACTCTTCGCCCCCACCTATAAATAGCCTAGTTGGCTCAGATCTGAGATTAGACTTGATTTGAAAGAAAACCTGAGCTTAGCTCACCCTTGTGGGAACCTTACCTGGATCTATGATCTTGTATCGCCACCCGGGCTCCTATCGACTCGTGAAGATCTCTTTGGTGACTTCTACCGTTTGTTTGATCTTTTGCTTGCACTTCTACCTATTTGGTCTTTTGCTTGCACTTCCATCAAACCTTCCGGTCTTTTCACCCTTCTAGATCTCCCGAGCTTCGTTTAGTCGATCTCTTTGCGGGACTTCTACCGGAAGGTCTTTTCCTGCAATCTCTATCGAGTTGGTGTTTCGAGCCAACGAGGGGAAACTCGAATTGTGTGCGTGTGTGTGTTGTATCCCCGCGTTTCCCCCCACGTGTTCATCGCGTTCATCCACCATCCCCCACGTATCCCTTCAAATCCGTGAAGATCGGGCACATCCCTGGGCTTAGCCCATATCATATGCTATCAAGAGCTCCTTGGTTGCCACGGATTTGACCCCCACACCCACCGATTCCACCAATTTCGCCCAAAAAAAAAATTTTCCAAAAAATTTTCCCAAAAAATAGCCCCAAATTGGCCTTGGTTGGATCTCGCGATTTGTTGAGTTTTTGGTGGTTTTGGTCCAATAGAAACTTGTTTTTGGTGTTGATCTGCAATTCCCCCACCTTCCCACCGCTCTTAGTGCCAAATTTTCCACGAATTCGAAGATTTTCGGCCCGGATTTCCGCCCAAATCGAAGAACAGCCCGCAGATCTGATTGCGACCGGAAGTTCCGCCCCGCAGGACCGGAAGTTCCGCCCAGTACCGGAAGTTCCGCCCGGAAGGACCGGAAGTTCCGCCCGGGGACCGGAAGTTCCGCCCCTCAGGACCGGAAGTTCCGCCTGGCCGAATTTTTGACAGCACACTTCGTTTTTCGTTTTGGCACTAACCCCTTGTGTTTGGACTTCGTTGTGTGTGCCATTTCAGCTACCACTAAGCTTCCGCAACATCAACTACGACGACGGCACCCCGAGGATCCAAGCGGTTCATTTGACACCTTCCACCATAGCAAGTTCAACATCGTCGGCCACCGTCATCAAGTGGTATAACTTGCCCCCTAACTTGTAGCCTTAGCTTCCTTTGCGTACCTTTCCTATCGAGAGTGGCTTTCTAGTGTTGCGAAGCATTGCGCAAGCGTCCCGACCGTGAGGGTGTGCGTGTGTTGAGCAAAGCTACGAAGCAAGCTCGTGTGCAAAGATAGGCAAAAGAAGTGTGACATACTTACATAGATAGTGAGAAAAAGAAAGCTTCTAAGCATACAAAAAAAAAGAGAAAAAGAAAAAGAAAAAGAGTGTGAGTGACACCTATACACAAAAGAGTCCAAAGCTTATAAGCAAAAGAGAGAAAAGAGAAGAGAGGCGTCTTGCGCAAATCTTGTTGCTTCTCAATTTTGCAACCAAGCCACGGTCTCTCTTGCGTTAGCGTGACACCGAGCTAGTAGTCTTCGTTAGGACCAATTTTGTTCGTGCTCATTTTCCGTCGCGCTAACCCCATTTTGTCCCACGTGTGTGTTCCACCTTGTGTATGCCTTTTGTGATCACCGCCTTTGACTTGTGACTTTTGGATCTTACCCACTTTTGACAATAGACTTTTCGTTTGGTTCTTCCATTTGGCTTTCCACATCCATACCTAACACCATATAGAGTTTTGTTTTGTGTGTGTGCATACATATCGGTTGTTCCTCGACTTGAAACACCTTTTCGATTTTGGTTTGCAAGTTTTGACACTTTTGGTAGTCTTTCCTAACCACCCACCACATAGTTCTTGTTTTAGTTATAACCATGTCTAGTGGAGAAGGGAACCAACTACCGATGACGCGGCACCAACATTGGATAACTACTCAAGCCGTCCACGCCAAGCTCAATCAATTTGAAGCCATGCTCAAGGATACCAACGTCCGCTATGAAGAAAGAGCTCAAGTGCAAAGGATTGACCTCAACAATCAAGTTGAAGAACTCAATGAGAAGATTGAAACTCAAGGCAATGAGTTGAAGGCAACACTCGCCATACAAGGTCAAGAAACAAGAGAAATGAAGACGGCGTTGGACAACATCCTCCATACACTCAACCGTCAAGAAGATAGAAGACACCATTCAAGGTCTTCGCGCTCTCATAGCTCAAGGTCACGAGCTCCTACATCGTCGCATCATGATTCCAATCAAAACCCACGCCACCATAATGTGGATGCTCAAGTGCTTCAACAACAAGCTCAAGAAGCGGAGCAAGCACGACTTCGACTTGTCCACGAACGTCTACGCCTTGAAGAAGAACGCCTTCAACAAGAACATCTCCATGCTCAATTCCAAGAGGAACAACAACGTCTTCGTCATGATCAAGATCTCCTTCATGCACGTGAGCAAGAAAGGCTCCGCCAAGAGCAAGAGGCACGACATCATCAAGGGCAACCTCGCCCATCTCAAGTGGCCAATGCTCAAAGGCACCACCCTAATGCCGAACAAGAAGTGAACCAAGACCGCCGCATCATCAATTGATGCAGCCCGACCTTCGGTCTACACCGCATCATACACTTCATCGCCAAGAGAGGATGCCATGGAGACCCGAGGACGCAAGGCCGATGTCACGGAAGCATGGAAGAGAAGGAGAAAGAGGAGCTGGATGCTCCAGGCTGGAACTTCCGCCCCTGATGGCCGGAACTTCCGCCCCACCGGAACTTCCGCCCCCGAGGACCGGAACTTCCGCCCAGATGCCGCCAAGATGCCTTCCAGCGCCCAGAGAAATGGATCAGGCCGGAACTTCCGCCCCGAGGTACCGGATCTTCCGCCCACTCGGAACTTCCGCCCAAGTTCCGCCCAAGTTCCGAAATTACGCCGAAACGCCCCTGGATGTTACTGCAAGGAAATTGGCCACTTTCGGAACTTGGCCGGAACTTGACCGGAACTTCCGGCCGGACCGGAACTTCCGGCCCCGAAGACCGGAACTTCCGCCCATGACCGGAACTTCCGCCCAAGACGGCCGGAACTTCCGCCCTACCGAACTTCAGCACAACAGCACTTTTCAGCGTGTAACTTATCCCTTCGCCCCCACCTATAAATAGGCTAGTTGGCTCAGATCTGAGATTGGACTTGATTTGAAAGAAAACCTGAGCTTAGCTCACCCTTGTGGGAACCCTACCTAGATCTATGATCTTGTATCCCCACCCGGGCTCCTTATCAACTCGTGAAGATCTCTTTGGCGACTTCTACCGATTGTTTGATCTTTTGCTTGCACTTCTACCTTATTGGGTCTTTTGCTTGCACTTCTATCAAGCCTTCCGGTCTTTTCGCCCTTCTAGATCTCCCGAGCTTTGATTTGTCGATCTCTTTGCGGGACTTCTACCGGAAGGTCTTTTCCTGCAATCTCTATCGAGTTGGTGTTTCGAGCCAACGAGGGAAAACTCGAATTGTATCCGTGTGTGTGTGTATCCCCGCGCTTCCCCCACGTGTTCATCGCGTTCATCCACCTACGCCCACGAATCCCTTCAAATCCGTGAAGATCGGGCACACCCCTGGGCTTAGCCCTTATCATATGGTATCAAGAGCTCCTTGGTTGCCACGGATTTGACCCCCACACCCACCAATTCCACCAATTTCGCCCAAAAAATTTTCCAAAATTTTTTTCCCAAAAAATAGCCCATATCATATGGTATCAAGAGCTCCTTGGTTGCCACGGATTTGACCCCCACACCCACCAATTCCACCAATTTCGCCCAAAAAAAAATTTCCAAAAAATTTTTTTCCCAAAAAATAGCCCCAAATTGGCCTTGGTTGGATCTCGCGATTTGTTGAGTTTTTGGTGGTTTTGCTCGAATAGAAACTTGTCTTTGGTGTTGATCTACAATACCCCCACCTTCCCACAGCTTCTAGTGCCAAATTTTCCGCGAATTCGAAGATTTTCGGCCCGGATTTCCGCCCAAATCGAAGAACAGCCCGCAGATCTGATTGCGACCGGAAGTTCCGCCCCGCAGGACCGGAAGTTCCGCCCGGGACCAGAAGTTCCGCCCCTCAGGACCGGAAGTTCCGTCCGGGACCGGAAGTTCCGCCCCTCAGGACCGGAAGTTCCGCCTGGCCGAATTTTTGACAGCATTCTTCGTTTTTCGTTTTGGCACTAACCCCTTGTGTTTGGACTTCGTTGTGTGTGCCATTTCAGCTACCACTAAGCTTCCGCAACATCAACTACGACGACGGCACCCCGAGGATCCAAGCGGTTCATTTGACACCTTCCACCATAGCAAGTTCATCATCGTCAGCCACCGTCATCAAGTGGTATAACTTGCCCCCTAACTTGTAGCCTTAGCTTCCTTTGCGTACCTTTCCTATCGAGAGTGGCTTTTTAGTGTTGCGAAGCATTGCGCAAGCGTCCCGACCGTGAGGGTGTGCGTGTGTTGAGCAAAGCTACGAAGCACGCTCGTTGTGAAAAGATAAGCAAAAGAAGTGTGACATACTTACATAGATAGTAGTAGTCTTCCATAGTGAGAACAGAAAGCTTCTAAGCATACAAAAAAAAAGGAGAAAAAGAAAAAGAAAAAGAGTGTGAGTGACACCTATACACAAAAGAGTCCAAAGCTTATAAGCAAAAGAGAGAAAAGAGAAGAGAGGCGTCTTGCGCAAATCTTGTTGCTTCTCAATTTTGCAACCAAGCCACGGTCTCTCTTGCGTTAGCGTGACACCGAGCTAGTAGTCTTCGTTAGGACCATTTTTGTTCGTGCTCATTTTCCGTCGCGCTAACCCCATTTTGTCCCACGTGTGTGTTCCACCTTGTGTAGGCCTTTTGTGATCACCGCCTTTGACTTGTGACTTTTGGATCTTACCCACTTTTGACAATAGACTCTTCGTTTGGTTCTTCCATTTGGCTTTCCACACCCATACCTAACACCATATAGAGTTTTGTTTTGTGTGTGTGCATACATATCGGTTGCCCTCCGACTTGAAACACTTTTTCGATTTTGGTTTGCAAGTTTTGACACTTTTGGTAGTTTTCCTTCCACCATATATATACACCAATCATAGAGACTAACATGGATAGTGAGGATGAACCTACGGAGGACGACATGGAGTACGATGAGGGTGATAGCTCCGCAAGCACCGCGGATATGGAGGACCATGTGGAGCTCGACACCGACAATGGCTCCGCAAGCATTGGCGACATGACCGACATCGAGCATCTCTACACCGACCATGACTCGCCAAGCATGGACAACATGGTGGACCACCACTCCGAGCTCAACTACAACATCGACGACATGGTGGAGCACTACCTCGACTACGACTACGACACCATGATGGAGCACCGCACCGAGCACTACCTCGACTACGACTACGACACCATGATGGAGCACCGCACCGAGCACTACCTCGACTATGACATTGACACCGTGGTGGAACCGAGCTTCGACACCACCTTGCACAAGACCGGTGCCCACAAGTTCCCCACCTTGGCCAATGGAACTACTTATGATGGTTGCGGACCTTCAAGACGGCGCCACCATGAGAGTGCTCACGCACATGATCATCTACATCGAGCTCGTCCTTTGGAACAACAAGAGCGTCCTCGCCATGATCGCCATCGACACTCTCCTCCGAGCTCAAGAAGGCACCACAAGCAAAGTGCCAAGCTACATGAACCATCATCTAGGCATGTTGAGGATCGTCATCGACACTCGTCACCTCAAGATCGTCGTCGACCATCACCACCTCATGATCGCCATCGACATGCGTCACCACATGATCATCGCCGACACAAGTCACCTCATATTCGCCATCGACATGCGTCACCACATGATCATCGCCGACACAAGTCACCTCATGTTCGCCATCAACCAACACCTCCCAAGGATCTTCGACGACACCCCCAAAGACATGGTGATGATGCAAGAAGACGAGAACCTCGACATGAAGCGGCCAAGGCTACAAAGAACAACAACACCAACCATATGGTGCCCACAAAGCCTAGCACCACCACCAAAATGGCATCTCCAAGACCGCCTACACATGATAAGATCTCCAATGGTGCGAGACAAGACGCTACATCAAAAAGGAAGATGGTGGCAAGTGCAAATAAAGAGGAACCACCTACCATGGTGCCTTCCCCTCCTACCGCCACCACCACAATGGCACCTACAAGAAGTTCAAGCCCCAAGATGAAGACCGTGGAGTCTACACTTCAAGAGGAAGGACGATCTACACAACTTTATGCCAACATGACAATGATTTGTCCACCAAGACCACGTAGCTCCCAATGCTTTCGTTGCACACAAGACGGTCATCATCTTTGGGAATGCCCCAATCTCCATTGTGATGTGTGCACATCCAACAAGCACATGACATGGGAGTGCAACACACCTCAAGCCCACAAGCTCTACTTCGCCCAATTGGATGCCCAATTCGCCAACAAGACACTTCAAGATACCATCATTTTCAAAGAATGGTGCAAGGAAATGGACAAGATGACGACTATGAAGCCCACACTTCAAGATGGAGCACGAGAAGGCCAAGACAAGAGTGACGTTGATTCGAGCCTAGCTCTCAACAACACCATAGCGCCATCAAATGGTGTCCACATGGGAGGCGATGGAGTTGAGAATGGTGAGCATGGGATGATCCCTTCACCAATGGAGGCGCATGGAGTTGAGAATGGTGAGCATGGGATGATCCCTTCACCAATGGAGGCGGATGGAGTTGAGAAGGTTGAACATGGGATGATCCCTTCAACCAAGGTGGCGAATGGAGTTGAGAATGGTGAGCATGGGATTCTCCCTTCACCCACGGAGGCGCATGGAGTTGAGATGGTTGAGCATGGGAAGTTCCCTTCAACCACGGAGGCGCATGGAGATGAGCAAGTCGAACCTACTCCTACATGCTTGATTGATGAGTTGGTACCAACCCCATGTGAGCATGAGAGCCACTTATCCCACTTGAGCGAGAGTGATGGTGAGTTGAGTGACTTCCACCCCATATGTGAGTTTGAGTGCTTCCATTTGGAGGACATGAGTGATACACAAAGTGAGTTGAGAGAGGTAGATGATAGGTCTATGGAGGCCATTTCACATTCTAACAACTTAACCTCTACCTCTAGTGTGTTTTCTCATGTTGCAATAGGTTCCATGGAGGACGATTTCCCGATCATGGAGAAGATGTACATGGTGCATGAAGATGATGATATCACACCATGCTTACAAGAAATCAAAGATGTCGACCACATGGATCCTACCACTTCCACAACACCTACCTCAAATGAGTCGGACTACAAAGGTACCTATATGGGTGTTGATGATGCCATGATCCCACTAGTGGACATGATGACTTATGAATGCATGCATGATCTTGATGATACAATTGCTATGTCATATGCTTCTTTCCTTTTCCCATGTGATGCTTTGCTTGATAACATTGTTGATCATGTGGAATTACTTGCTTGTGACAATATGGTCATGTCATGCTATGAGAGTTTCACTTTCTCTTCTATTGCTTGCAATATGTCGAACAATTGCTCTTTCCTATGTGTTGCTTGCAATGATAATGATGATGCTTGTGTTGTGACAACCTTGACGAACAATTGCTCTTTCCATAGGTTTGTCGACAATAATGATCAAACCTTGAACATGTTTTGTGCAAAATGCTTGCAATACTCTCCCATTAATGCAACCAAAATGTTGAATACTTGCTCTTTCCAATGCTTGGTTTGCAATGATGTTAATATGCTTGTAAATGAGATTGCCCCCATAGCTCTCTCAAATTTTGGAGACTTTGCCTATATCCATGATGAGCATGTTCATGTGTTTACCCCGCATATTCACCATATCTATTATGATGCTTTGCTTAACGCTAATGGTGATGTGCAAAAGAAATGGACCATCATGATGGATGATGTGTTCATATACCATGCACACACGTTCTTTGCTTTGCCTATTGTGTGTGTAGGTTTGTGCCAATGTCAACCTCGATTGAGCACGAGTTGACAAAGAGAGCTCTTGAGAGCATAATACAAGTGAGTTCAAGATCGAACCCGGCTCTAATACCTTTCCCATGCTTTGCATTGAACATGCCGAACAATTTCTCTTTCTTATGGTTCTTTTGCAAGCATGATGATGTGATTCTTACCGTTGGTGTTGCCTCAAACAAGTTGACCAATTTCTCTTTCATGTGGTTTGTTGGCACGCACGGTTGTGCAAAATTTTACTTGGTGAACTTTTTGGATAATATGTTGTGTGTTGCACCAAATATGAGGACCAATTTCTCTTTCCAATGGTTTGTGTGCACACATGTTGATGATATTTTGGACACTCTTCCGTATGTGTTTTTGCCAAATTCTCCACTTGTTGCTTCAAGGATGTTGAACAATTTCTCTTTCCGATGCCTTGAGAGCAACAATGACAATGAGTTTCTATATGAGATGGACACCACGGTTGTCTCACAATTGGGAGTTTTTGTGTTTCCACATTTGGAAGATGTTCATAAGGAGTTTTTACACATTGACCTTGCACATGCATTATTCTTGATATATTTGTGTTGTGCTAACGGTGTTGTGAACATGAAAGGACATGTCATCGATGATGTGCTCCAATATCACACACAAACATATTTTGCTTGGTCTTTGTTGTGTGAAGGTACAAGTGACTTGTGGATGAGCGTCAACGAATGGGTTCAACCCCACACTTCGACTACACAAGATCTCTCCATGAGAGCACACCGACATTATACTAAGGTGACCTCCTTATACTTGGGACATATTGCTAAATCCGTTGAACATTGGCTACGCTTTGAGTGTTGCTTGGCTTTTCTTGTGCTATTCATAGGGCTCTTGACAAGTGAAGGGACATTCAAGCGTTGGTGTCATCTACCTCCTTTACACATTCATGAAGAGTTATCGTCGAGGACGACTCTTTTTCAAGTGGGGGGAGATGATGCAGCCCGACCTTCGGTCTACACCGCATCATACACTTCATCGCCAAGAGAGGATGCCATGGAGACCCGAGGACGCAAGGCCGATGTCACGGAAGCATGGAAGAGAAGGAGAAAGAGGAGCTGGACGCTCCAGGCCGGAACTTCCGCCCCTGATGGCCGGAACTTCCGCCCCACCGGAACTTCCGCCCCCGAGGACCGGAACTTCCGCCCAGATGCCGCCAAGATGCCTTCCAGCGCCCAGAGAAATGGATCAGGCCGGAACTTCCGCCTCGAGGTACCAGAACTTCCGCCCACTCGGAACTTCCGCCCAAGTTCCGCCCAAGTTCCGAAATTACGCCGAAACGCCCCTGGATGTTACTGCAAGGAAATTGGCCACTTTCGGAACTTGGCCGGAACTTGACCGGAACTTCCGGCCGGACCGGAACTTCCGGCCCCGAAGACCGGAACTTCCGCCCATGACCGGAACTTCCGCCCAAGACGGCCGGAACTTCCGCCCTACCGAACTTCAGCACAACAGCACTTTTCAGCGTGTAACTTATCCCTTCGCCCCCACCTATAAATAGGCTAGTTGGCTCAGATCTGAGATTGGACTTGATTTGAAAGAAAACCTGAGCTTAGCTCACCCTTGTGGGAACCCTACCTAGATCTATGATCTTGTATCCCCACCCGGGCTCCTTATCAACTCGTGAAGATCTCTTTGGCGACTTCTACCGATTGTTTGATCTTTTGCTTGCACTTCTACCTTATTGGGTCTTTTGCTTGCACTTCTATCAAGCCTTCCGGTCTTTTCGCCCTTCTAGATCTCCCGAGCTTTGATTTGTCGATCTCTTTGCGGGACTTCTACCGGAAGGTCTTTTCCTGCAATCTCTATCGAGTTGGTGTTTCGAGCCAACGAGGGAAAACTCGAATTGTATCCGTGTGTGTGTGTATCCCCGCGCTTCCCCCACGTGTTCATCGCGTTCATCCACCTACCCCCACGAATCCCTTCAAATCCGTGAAGATCGGGCACACCCCTGGGCTTAGCCCTTATCATCAATGTTGATCAACCTCCTCGTGATAGGGCACCACGGCGTCAAGGTCAAGACAACCGTCGTCATCATGATGATCGCCCTCATGGTAGAAGACCACCTCATCAAGCACGAGATGTTGAGATGGAAGAAGACTCAAATCATCACCAAGCATCAAGTGAAGAAAGTGTGAGGCCTCATCAACGCCACAACAATGATGATCAAGATGAAGGTCATGGAAGACCACCTCCTCCTCAACAACAAAGAAACAACAATGAAGATGCTCAAGGTCCACAACCTCAACCTCAACAACGTCAAGCTCATGGTGAAGAAAGACCACCTCCTAGACGCAATGACCGCAATGAGGAAGAAATCTTTGGGAAGCTCAAATTCACCATGCCCAAGTTCCAAGGAGAGGAAGATCCCGACGCATACTTGTCTTGGGTCCTCAAGGTTGATAAGATATTCCGCATCCACAACTTCTCCGAAGCAAAGAAAGTTGCCATGGCATCACTTGAGTTTGAAGGATATGCAAATGTTTGGTGGGAAGAGGTCAACAAGAAGCGTGAGAAGGAAGACTTAGCACCCATTGACACATGGGAAGAGATGCAGGAAGTCATGCACACCCGCTTTGTACCAACTCACCACAAGCGTGACCTCTTCAACAAGCTCACTCAACTCAAGCAAAGCTACAAGTCCGTTGAGGAATATTACAAGGAGATCCACATGACCATGATGAGTGCAAATGTGGATGAGCGAGAAGAGCAAACTATGGCAAGATTCTTGAATGGCTTGAACATCCCCGTCAAGAGGATAGTGGAATTCTTGCCTTACAAAAACATGGTTGAGCTACTCCACCAAGCAACAAGGGCCGAGCGCCAAGTGCGAGAAGACTTAGCAAGTGCAAAGACAAAGACCTTCTTCGCCGCAAGAAATGCTATGAATGCCTCCTCAAGCATCAAGAACACAAGTACACTTACCTCCAAGGATCCTCCAAAGCAAGCAAGAAGTGCCATCAAGACAACAAGCTTCAAGCCGGAGCAATCAACCATGTCCTCCAAAGCTTCCACTGGATCTAGTAACATCACTTGCTTCAAGTGTGGTGCTCAAGGACATAAATCCTTTGAATGCAAGAACACAAGAGTTATGATCACTCGAGATGATGGAGATGTGGAGTACTTGAGTGAAGGTGAATATGAAGCCTTGGTACAAGCCGCAACCTCTCATGAAGATGATGCCTTGGAAGACCAAGGGCAAGTCCTATGTGTGCATGATGCAAGCCCTTCTCTTGTGGTGACCGAAGTGTTGACAACCCATGCACTTCCCAATGAAGACCAAAGGTGCAATATCTTCCAAACAAGAGCCGGAATCAATGGCAAGTCAATAAAGGTTATCATCGATGGAGGGAGTTGCCACAATCTTGCAAGCACCGAACTATGCACCAAGCTCAACCTCCCGCTCCGGAAACACCCCCATCCCTACCATGTGCAATGGCTAAGCGACAATGGAAATGTGAAGATCCAACACACCGTCACGATATCCTTCAAGATTGGCGCTTATGAAGACACCGTTGATTGTGACGTCGTGCCTATGACGGTGTGCCACATGTTACTTGGTCGCCCTTGGCAATATGACAAGAAAGCCAACCATGATGGCTACACAAATGCCTATAGCTTCAAGGTCAACGACAAGACCTACATCCTACGCCCAATGACTCCTAGCCAAGTAATTGCGGACAATGCAAAGGCTTTAGCGAGGGCTAAGGAAGCCACTATCACTAGTGAGTTGAGAGGTGAGAGAGTGATCCACCAAAAAGAGAGTGAGCGCCACAAACCATATGTGAGTGAGATGAAGAGTGTCCTCCTAGCTACCAATAGTGAGATGAGAGAAGTGCACCACAACCCATCCACCACCCTATACTACGTGCTCATTTGCAAGGGCCCCTCGGAGGAGACTAACGACTTAACCAACATGCCTTCGTCTTTGTTGTCTATTTTGAAGGAATTCCAAGACGTCTTCCCCGACGAGCTACCTCATGGACTACCACCGCTTCGGGGAATCGAGCACCGCATCGACCTCATACCCGGCGCTCCCCTTCCAAACCGAGCCGCCTACCGCACCAACCCCGAAGACACAAAGGAGATTCAACGCCAAATATAAAACCTCCTCGCCAAAGGGTACGTTCGAGAAAGCCTTAGCCCTTGTGCCGTTCCCGTGATTCTTGTGCCTAAACCGGATGAGACGCAACGGATGTGTATGGATTGTCGACCCATCAATGCCATTACCGTCCGTTATCGACATCCCATTCCGCGTTTAGATGACATGCTTGATGAATTGAGTGGTGCCACCATTTTCTCTAAGATTGATTTGCGTAGTGGATACCACCAAATTCGCATGGCAATTGGTGATGAATGGAAAACGGCATTCAAGACCAAGCTTGGTCTCTATGAATGGCTCGTCATGCCTTTTGGTCTTTCCAATGCTCCTTCCACTTTTATGCGTCTTATGAATCACATTTTGTGACCTCTCATTGGCAAGAGCGTGGTTGTTTACTTTGATGATATCCTCATCTATAGCAAAAATCTCGAGGACCATGTTCAACATGTGAGAGAAGTCTTATGCATCTTGCGCCACGAGAAGCTCTTTGCCAACCTTCCAAAATGCCATTTCGCTCAAAACAAATTGGTTTTTCTTGGTTTTGTGGTTTCCGCCAACGGGATTGAAGTTGATTCTTCCAAGGTTGAGGCCATCCACAATTGGCCCACTCCCACAAATGTTGGTCAAGTTCGAAGCTTCCATGGACTCGCCGGATTTTACCGCCGCTTTGTGAAAGATTTTAGCACCATCGCTTGCCCTTTAAACGAGCTTACAAAAAAGAATGTTCCGTTTGTTTGGGGCAAAGCACAACAAAAAGCTTTTGATGAATTAAAAAAGAGACTCACCGAGGCACCACTACTTGTTCTTCCCAATTTTGCTAAAACATTTGAGATAGAATGTGACGCGAGTGGCCTTGGAATCGGTGGTGTCCTCATGCAAAATGGAAAACCCGTGGCATATTATAGTGAGAAGTTGGATGGCGCACGCCTCAACTATCCTATTTATGACAAGGAACTTTACGCTTTGGTTCGTGTTCTTGAAGTTTGGCAACACTATCTTTGGCCAAGAGAGTTCATTATTCACTCCGACCAGGAATCTTTGAAGTATTTGAAAAGTCAACACACTTTGAACAAAAGACATGCAAAATGGGTTGAGTTCATTGAGTCCTTTCCATATGTAATCAAATACAAGAAGGGCAAGGACAATGTCGTTGCGGATGCCCTTTCCCGCAAGCTCACCCTTTTACTCACTCGTTTGGATTTCCATGTGTTGGGTCTTGATGAAATCAAAGAACAATATGCCTCCGATACCTTCTTTGGCCCAATTTTTGCAAAGTGTTCCATTGAAAAGGGCATCGATGATTTCTATTTGCACCAAGGATTCTTGTTCAAGGGCAACAAACTTTGTGTCCCAATGTCCTCGCTTCGCCTTTTGCTCTTACAAGAATCGCATGGTGGTGGTCTCATGGGTCACTTTGGACGAGAGAAGACATATGCCATGCTATCCACTCACTACTATTGGCCAAGAATGTACCGAGACGTGGAACGCCTTTGCCGCCGGTGCACAACATGCTTACAAGCTAAGTCCTCTTCCAATCCATGTGGTCTTTATACACCGTTGCCTATTCCTTATGCTTCTTGGTCCGATATAAGCATGGACTTTGTACTAGGATTACCTCGAACTAAATATGGTCATGATTCAATCTTTGTGGTAGTGGATAGATTCTCAAAAATGGCTCATTTTATACCATGTTCCCGAACGGATGATGCTTCACACATTGCCTCCATGTTTTTTAGGGAAATTGTGAGACTCCACGGTGTACCAAGAAGCATTGTCTCCGACCGAGATGTCAAGTTCATGAGTTATCTTTGGAAGACACTAATGGCCAAGTTCAACGTCAAGCTTTTGTTCTCATCATCATCGCACCCCCAAACCGATGGGCAAACCGAAGTGGTGAACCGAAGCCTCTCCACACTACTACGAGTCCTTGTCAAGAAGAATTTGAAAGCATGGGAAGATTGCATCCCACACGCGGAGTTTGCCTACAACCGCGCCAAGCACTCTACAACAATGAGAAGCCCCTTCATGGTCGTCTACGGGTTTGAACCACCTACGGCGATTGACCTCCTACCTCTTCCGCTACATGAGCAAGTGAACATGGACATCGACAAGCGAGCACAATACATGAAGAAACTCCATGAAGACACAAGGGCAACGATCGAGCAACAAGTTCTCCGTCAAGCCACAAGACTAAACTTGAAGAAAAAGGCACGGATCTTCAATGAAGGCGACCTAGTGTGGATACACCTTCGCAAGGACCGCTTCCCTCAAGAAAGAAACTCCAAGCTCAAGCCCCGAGGTGATGGCCCCTTCAAGGTCCTCAAGCGCATCAACGACAACGCCTACGTCGTCGACATACCAACATCCAAGTACTTGGTGAGCAACACATTCAATGTGTCCGACCTTTCACCATATCATGGAGATGAGGAGAACATAGAGTCGAGGACGACTCTTTCCCAAGGGGGGGGGAGATGATACGGGGTGGCCTATGGACACCGCCGCCTCAAGACCGACAAGCCCTCCTCGTGGTCCAATGACACGAGCTCGAGCCCAAGCACTACGCCAAGAGGTGAATTCGCTCCTCTCTACCTATGACTTTGACACCCCCTTGGATGGCTTGCTACTTCATGCAAATACCCTATGTTCAATCAGGTACATCGACCAAGACACAAGCCATGGAGACCAAGGCGTTGGAGAGAGAGCTGGAAACGATGAAGACGGAGCTACAGCGCACAGGCCGGAACTTCCGCCCCCCAGGACCGGAACTTCCGGCCAGATTCCTCCAAGATGCCCCCAAGATGCCCTCCAGCGCGCAGGAAAAAGCATCGGACCGGAACTTCCGCCCCGAGGGACCGGAACTTCCGCCCGGTCGGAACTTCCGCCCACGCTCCGCCCAAGCGCCGAAAGTCCACGAAAAGGCCCCTGGATGTTACTGCAAGGAAATGGACGACTTTCGGAACTTGGCCGGAACTTCCGGCCTGGCCGGAACTTCCGGCCCCCAGGACCGGAACTTCCGCCCCTGACCGGAACTTCCGCCCAAGATGGCCGGAACTTCCGCCACCGCGAACTTCAGCACAACATCACTTTTCAGCATGTAACTTAACTCTTCGCCCCAACCTATAAATAGCCTAGTTGGCTCAGATCTGAGATTAGACTTGATTTGAAAGAAAACCTGAGCTTAGCTCACCCTTGTGGGAACCTTACCTAGATTTATGATCTTGTATCGCCACCCGGGCTCCTATCGACTCGTGAAGATCTCTTTGGTGACTTCTACCGTTTGTTTGATCTTTTGCTTGCACTTCTACCTATTTGGTCTTTTGCTTGCACTTCCATCAAACCTTCCGGTCTTTTCCCCCTTCTAGATCTCCCGAGCTTCGTTTAGTCGATCTCTTTGCGGGACTTCTACCGGAAGGTCTTTTCCTGCAATCTCTATCGAGTTGGTGTTTCGAGCCAACGAGGGGAAACTCGAATTGTGTGCGTGTGTGTTGTATCCCCGCGTTTCCCCCCACGTGTTCATCGCGTTCATCCACCATCCCCCACGTATCCCTTCAAATCCGTGAAGATCGGGCACATCCCTGGGCTTAGCCCATATCATCCTTCTTTGTAAGCTCATTCAGCGGCGCAGCAATGGATCCAAAATCTTTCACAAAGCGCCTATTGAAACCAGCGAGGCCAAGAAAACTCCTCACTTGTGTGACCGTCTTTGGCTGCGGCCAATTCTCAATTGCCTCAATCTTGGCTGGATCAACTTCAATTCCTGCAGCGATAACAACATAGCCAAGAAACGCAACTCGATTGGTGCAAAAGGTGCACTTCTCAAGATTACCATACAAACGTGCATCACGTAAAGCATTGAAAACCGCACGTAAATGATCCAAATGTTCCTCCAAAGATTTGCTATAAATCAGAATATCATCAAAGTATACCACCACAAAACGTCCAATAAAAGCACGTAAAACTTCGTTCATCAGTCTCATGAAAGTACTAGGTGCATTAGTTAAACCAAAAGGCATTACTAACCACTCATATAAACCGAACTTAGTTTTAAACGCTGTTTTCCATTCATCTCCTAATTGCATACGAATCTGGTGGTAACCACTACGCAAATCAACTTTAGAGAACATAATAGAACCACTCAATTCATCAAGCATATCATCTAAACGAGGTATAGGATGACGGTAACGAATGGTAATATTATTAATAGATCTACAATCAGTACACAGGCGTGAAGAACCATCCTTCTTAGGTACCAAGATAATAGGAACAGCACATGGGCTAAGCGACTCACGAATGTAACCTTTATCTTGGAGAACCCAAATTTGTCGCTGAATCTCTTTGGTCTCTTCAGGATTGGTACGATATGGCGCACGGTTGGGCAGCGAAGCACCTGGAATCAAGTCAATCTGGTGTTCTATCCCACGGATAGGTGGTAGTCCAGGTGGTACATCTTGTGGGAACACATCAATGAACTCCTGCAAAAGGTTAGCAACCGCAGGTGGCAAAGAAGGGGGCATATCCTCAAATGAAAACAAAACTTCTTTGCAAATAATAGCATAGCATTGAGTAGTGTTCACATCAAGTTCAGCAATATCAGATTTGCTAGCAAGCAAACAAGGATTTTTCAAACGAATTTCAGTAGCATGGTTTGAATCAGATTTAGTATTAGTCTTATGTGGCACAAAATCTACAGCAACAATCTGATTCTCACTCTTAAGTTTCTCCTCAATTTTTACTCTACTAGCTCTAGCAAGATCATCTTTTAGTATTTGTTCAGGAGTCATAGGTTTGAGACCAATTTTCTTTCCATCATGCATAAGAGAATACTGATTAGTTTTACCATTATGAACAGATTCTCTATCAAATTGCCAAGGTCTACCAAGTAACAAAGAACAAGCTTGCATAGGTACAACATCACAATCCACAAAATCAGAATATGTACCAATAGTAAAATGCACACGTGTAGTTCTTGTTACCTTGAGCTTCCGAGAGCTCTCAAACCATTGAATGTAATATGGATGTGTGCGCTGTCTTGTAGGAAGAGAAAGCTTCTCCACCATGTCAACGCTAGCCAGATTATTGCAGCTCCCTCCATCAATGATGATCCTTATAGCTCGCTCTTTGACAACGCCTCTTGTTTGGAACAGATTGTGGCGTTGATCATGCTCAGCTTTGCTCAATTGCACGCTCAACACACGTTGTGCAACTAAGCTCCTGTACTGATCAGCAGTGTCAGCTTCCATTACCTCCATCTCTTTCTCAGAATCAGAATTAGCACCATCACGTGCAGCAATAAGGGCCAATGTATCTTCATCAAAGTCACTTGCAGAATCATATTCGCCATCTTCACGCACCAACATCACACGCTTGGTTCTGCATTCTCTCTCTATGTGTCCAAAACCCAAGCATTTGCGACATTGTATGTCGCGCGTCTTCCCCGTGGAGGCCATCGAAGATGAACTCCGAGGAGGACCAGCAGATGGTGGTGAAGTAGCAGCCGGTGGTGCTCGTGATGCAGGCGCGGTGTACTTGGAGGTAGAAGGTGCTGGTGTAGCCCCACGAGATTGTGGCGCTGATTGTCGCGTAGTCCATGACGATGTACGACCTGCAGAAACATTAGCTTTTCTCCATGGTGGTTGACGATCCTGCACTTCACGTTCAGCTTTGCAAGCAAGATGAAACAAGCGAGTAATAGTGTTGTACTCCTTATAATCTAAAATATGCTGAATCTCTTTATTCAAACCACCAAAGAAACGTGCAAGCATAGCCTCATTATCCTCTACAATACCACAGCGAATCATGCCAGTTTGCAATTCTTGATAATAGTCTTCTACGGAATTTTTTCCTTGTTCTAAGCGAGACAATTTCTTTAGCAAATCACGTTGATAATGTGGAGGAACAAAACGAGTAAGCATAGCAAGTTTTAAACCAACCCAAGTAGTAGGAATATTAGCATGGTGTACTCTACAATGCTCAGACCACCAAATCGATGCAAAATCTGTGAACTCACAAGTAGCAGCACTAACACGCAAATGATCAGGATAGCGTAAACATGCAAAGCGTTGCTCTACTTCCAATTCCCATGTAAGATATGCATCAGGATTATATCTACCCTCAAATGGCGGAATATTCAATTTAAGTTTAGCAACATGATCATCGTCACGTACCGGCCGTGGAGGTGGGCGAGCGTTGCGGTTCAGTTGTCGTGGACGACCAGGTGCAGGTTGTTGGACCTCCTCGTCATCCAGCGCGTTCTCATCGACTTGCTCATCCTCGTTCCCTCCATAATCCTCGTATCCTTCATCAGAAGGCGCATCATATGCGGCTGCTGCAGCAGGAGCGGTACCCGCCGGAACGTCCGCACGAGGAACGCGGCGTGCGCGGCGTTGCACGTTGGCGCTTGGCGGCGGTAATCGAGTCAACAACTCCTGGAACTTGGTGTCGAGCTTGGAGTTGAAGGCTGCCTCGAGGCCATCGATCTTGTCCAGCGCGTCGGTGAGTTTGGCGTCAACATCACCAAGGCGCCCATCCACGTCGGTTGCATGCCCGCCCAAAAGGTGGAGGAAGTGAGCATGCATTTCTGCATTCGTCATCTTATCCGGGTCAACGTTCGCCGACTCTGTGCCTGTCATGGTTAGTACAGAAAAAGCACAAATATATGTGCCTACAAACTACGGAATATGGTGGTTCACGCGCAATTCGTCAAGCAAAATACAAAGCTCTTACAAGTCCTTACCAAACAGGAGGAAGGTGATGTAACAACCAACAAGGATCAGCGTCTCCAAAGATTGCCAAAGCGATTACCAAGTGTCGACACAGTGCACGTGGAGACAATATGTAGAGCTCTGGGAAGGCAAAGTATAGTGATATGGTGGCACAATAATCAAATCAGCGATGCAAATTGAGTAAACGCTCAAAGACGGTACTGTGCTGGTCCTAGGCTAGATCGTATTAGAGACGCAAGCCTAAATCACCAACGAGGTCACGACGCGGTACAAAATGGAAGAGGCAGCGAACTGGCGCTGAAGGAAAGAGGCACCTAAGGTAAGGGGCAATTTTTTTTTTTGACTCAACCCTGGCGCTGGAGGGCAGGGGTCTCTATGGTCGGGCGACCGGATTTTTTTTTTTTGGGAATCTACCTTGGCGCTAGACCACAGAGGTCTCTATGGTCGGGCGACCAGAATTTTTTTTTTCGGGGAATCTGCTGTGGCGCTAGACCACAGAGGTCTCTATGGTCGGGCGACCAGATTTTTTTTTTTTTTTTTGCAGCTAGACTGCTATCAGGATTCCGACGGAAAAGGCGAAATTGACCAAGAAAACGGATCTAAAACCCGAAAAAACTCAGAAACAAAGATCAAGAAAGACCCTACTATGATGGGAAGAAAAGGGGCACAACAAGGAGTTGATGGCAGATGTGGCGGAAGTGTATGGTGGCGGTGATATGGCGAGGACTGCAAGCGGAGATGGTGCGGCGGCGACGTGACTACTATGACCAGAACTCGAAACTCTAACGACTCTAGACGCTAAGACCAGCACGCGACACGACGATTGCAGACGAAGACTCAAAAAGCAAAAACTGAAAAGATCATGCAATGGCTTGGCAAGGGCTATGGGATGGATGATCTAATCTAGCTTCTTTTTGTGGGACTTTTTCTGGGTTATAGGTAAAACAAATCTACACTAGGAAAACAGTAAAATCTCACCGAGCAACCTGAAATCTGATACCACTTGATAGGGCAAAGGTGGCCGATCTTTCGATGAGACGAGGATAACTTCGATTTGTTGGTGGAGTTCGTGCTTGACGATCCGACTACACGTGCAAAGCTCGTGCGCCAATGCAATCGCTAGGACAATCTCCGGGAGTTACTGATCTTGCGGATGCACGATCAGCCTGACTAGCGAGGGTCTTAATTCCTACCTGAAATCGAGAACAAGTAAGAACTAATATTGCAATCAGAATATTGCGGACATAGATGAAAGCTTTATTGAATAAGGTGGGATTCCGAATAGTCGGTCTTGTTCTGGGCGTTGGCCTCAAAAGAAGTACACGAGAGTTGCAGCAATGGCTAACTTTTAGTCTAATCAAAATCCAAGTTCTAATGACGGCTACAGAGGGATATATATGGGGGAAGTCAAGGGATTTTCGTCCAACCAGCTAGGGTTGGCCAAAAACACCCCTAAATGGGCCTTCCTCCACTTATATGGCCTCTTAAAATCCCCTAAAATACCTAATCCGAAAATACATGGGCCTGGCCCATTAAATAAGGTGACGCAGCACCAATAATAACTCTTGGATGAATTTTATGATGGGGAAACTTGTAGAATTCGTCCAAGCATCGTTGCTCCATTATGGTAGCTTCAATGTTCTGAAATCTCCACTTGGGCGTCCTCTTGAATCCTCACATGTTTGCTGCCATCTCCTCCGTGTGTGATCATGCTCCAATGCTTGTCCTCCTCATCCATGCTAGGTCCATCATTCCTAAGAGTAACAAACATATCTGATTTAGGCAGCATCATATTCTCATGTATTTGAGGAATAGTTCCAAGAAACGAAAGTACCTGATAGTTAAGTTGTTTGGCACGAGCTCGAGTGATTGGTCCTTGTATTTGTGTGGCTGTAGGTACATCGGTTGTATCAATAGATGGGATGTCCTCATCACCACACCTGCTCCTCCTTCAAGCGCCCGACCACATCGACCGTGAGGATAGCCTCAAGCGCGAGGTGGAGATCTAATTTCGGGCCGCGCTGGCTTTTCCTTATAGGGCGCTGGGCCGCTGGCGGGTTTAATCGGGCTGGCCGGACGCCGGTTAGCATGAGCCTATTATTCGGCCACGAAGTGACTGCCCGCTCCAATTGTATGGACACAAAAGGGCACTTGGTGGGCCGCTGCTAGCCTACCCACTTACAGGCTGACCATGCTGGCCACTTGCTGGCCGATCGGTCGGTGGTGGCCCGACCGTGCATGGCGTTACCTGCCCGCCCGCAGATGTGTCACCCCTGACCTCTCCTTTCGTCTTCCTCCTTTCTCCTTCCTTGCTTTCTTCCCGGTTCGACGCAGCACAGAGAACAGCTCGCAAAACACTCAGTTTTTCTCAGATTCCCAAAAACACT
This sequence comes from Lolium perenne, assembly GCF_019359855.2. NCBI lineage: Eukaryota > Viridiplantae > Streptophyta > Magnoliopsida > Poales > Poaceae > Lolium > Lolium perenne. The sequence goes on from NC_067248.2 coordinate 103,072,776, forward strand.
CAGTTTTTTCAGATTTCCACTGATTTAGTCACTAAAACTTCACCATTTTGCTGCTATTAGTTGAGGGAAGCCCGATCTACAGATGGGTTAGGGTTTGGAGACGATTGGTGATGCTGTTTAGCAGCAATGGTGATGAAGTGGTGGAGTTTGGTGGTGGTGTAAGGAGCGTGTAAGGGGTTGAGCTGTGGGTTGGTGCTAGTGTTGAGCTGCTGCAAGATGTTGGTGCTGCTGCTGGTGGAGAGGCTACTCACGCTACAAGGGTAAACCCTAATCTTTGCATATTAGTGTTAACCGTGTAGGTTTATGCGGGCTATTGTTAGTGTTAGTGTATTTGTGTGCTGTGTAGTAGTTACATTTGTTGACACGGACGAATTTTTTTTTAGGTCAGCAAAGATGTCAAATATAGTGAAGATAGTATTTTACTATGGGTTGGGTAGTAATGAGATGGGAGTTGATCTGAGTGAGTTCAAATATGTAGAGATGGATTTGACTGCCCCTAGAACATGGACAATTGTGCAGGTGAAGGACTGGTTGACAGAATGTTTCGGGCTTAATCCTGAAGTGCACACACAGTGGGTGCATGCATTGTGGACTAAGTCGTTATCAAACATTTTCTGGTATCCGAGGCTTGTAGATGATACCTCTAAGTGGGTGAGCTGGTTACAACGGTCTGAGAGGAGAGGAACTAACAGTGTGGTCTTAGTTCTTCCAGTGGCGAAGGAGGTAGCGCCTCCTGAAGGAGGTTACGATGGAGGAGGTGTTTACGAATCATGCCAGAGCAGTCAAGCACCCGGCGGTGGCGGTGGTTAGGAGCCTAAACAGAGCAGCCATGCAGAAGATGGTTATAGTGATTAGGCTGATGGTTACACAGGAGAAGACGGTGAGGTTGCAGGTGACGAAGAAAATGGATACATGCAGAACTAGATGGAAGAGGAAGATACAAAAGAAGAAAGTAATGCTGATGATTCTTGTGAGTTTGATGATGGGGAGGAGGTGCGTATTCCCGGCAGATGGAATCAGGACTTTACGTCTGCAATGATAGTCAATGATGGCCATGATTCTAACTGTGAGTATCACCAGAACAATGTCGCTATAGGGGCCATGTTTCAGTCGAAGCGACATATGCAAGATGCAATAATTAAGTGGGCAATGTCGACTCAATGGCAGCTCAGAACAAGCGTGTCATCTGGAAAATACCTGACGATGGAATGCGTGGACATCAATTGTCCCGGAAGGGTGCATGGTTATGATCCTAAGTATGACACAACATGGGCGTGTGAGCGACTTTGTGGACTTGAGAGCTTGAAAGTATCTACGACGATCATTGCAACCTGTCGTCCACTCTCATAGCTCGGTTGATGTACACAGAAATAGTGGAAGGTCAAGCCATGGGAGTAAATGCTATACAGAAGAATGTTAAGAAGAATCATTTCTACACCATTTCTTATGGAAAGGTTTGGAGGGCTAAGCAAAGGGCGCTGGAGATGGGATTTCGTTCGTTCCAAGACGCATACGACTCTGTTCTTCGTTTGCTACAGACGCTGCAGGCGATGAATCAAGGCACATACATAAGCATCTAGGACTTGTTCTTACCAGAGCAGCCAACTTACAAGGTTCTGCATCGAGTTTTTTTTCTCTCATTCGGTGTATGCATCGAATCTTTCAGGCACTGTCGACCCGTGTCAATCCATGGCTATTTGGGCCACGAATTGGGCGCGTCGGGCGCCACCTAGGGGCCAATTTTTACGCAAAATTCACTAAGTTGTACCGTTCCGTGCTAAATAAATAGTAGTTTATTAAAACATCTTAGGAAATTAAGATACAATAGAACTGAAATTAAAATACGACTTATCACTACATCGGAATTGAAGATACAATGACAAACGAAAACTGAAATTAAGATACATAGCTAGTACAAACACCTCACTCTACTTTCTCTGCGTCCAACGTTGCCATTTTCCGGACTTGTCGCCACGTTCTTCTGCCACTTGCGCCTCAGCAGATCTTTCCCTTAATCTCTTCCTTTCTGCTTCACGGGCCTCCATGCGCACATCTTCCTATGCATCCTCATCATCCATCCTCGTCCGATTCACCTCGTGATTTCGAGCTTGTTCCACCCTAAATTTCTGGATGTGCCTCTCTCGCTCTGCTTTATCATTACCAGCAGCCTTTTCCTGACACTCCTCCTCAAAGAACCTTGCCCATGCACTGCGGTGTTTCCCCTCAACCTCCCGGCGCGCCCAATTCCTGTTGCTTCTTGTCTATCCAGTGAAACCTTTTGCACAAGGGCGGGGGAGAATACAACACAAACAGTAACATTAAACAAGATACATAAAGACATACAAATATGCCTAAATAAAATTCTGTAAAAACATACCGGCGGCCTGGCGGACGACGAAGCTGAACTTCGGGGTGGATCATGATCATAGTTCAAACACATGAAAAGTTTCATGCCGAACTGATTAGAGAAATCCTCCACCTACTTAACCTTCGCAAGACGGACGCACCAACACCGCTCCGCTGTCACACCCGGGGGCAAACTTGCAGCCTTAGCCTTCGGCCTAGACTCCTGGTGAGAACAGTGCACACTCATGGTAGCTAAGGGTGAGCCAGCAGAAAAAAGAGAGAGGTAGAAGCACTTGTGGAGCGAAGAGTGTTGATCCCTGCTTTTATAGGAAAAATTCGAGAGCGTGGCGGCAAAAAATAGCGGGAGATCTGTGGAGGCAGAAAAAAAGGCGGTACAGCGATGGCAGGAGATACGTGCGGGAAAATGTTTACCAGGAGATCGTTGGCGGGAGATATGTGCCCGAAAATGGTTGCAAAAGAGGCTGAGAGGGAACCGTATACTAACCCTAAATTCAGCCATGCAAATCATCGGCTATTAGTGAGCCGGTTGGTCGGTAGCAGGCCGGTCGGCCACAAGCTGACCGGTCGGCCAACCATAGGCCGATTAGGTCTTCCATCTGACACGACAGAAGCGGCCGACACCCTATCGGCCTTCTATAGGCTGATCGGTCAGTAGCTGTTCGACTGAGTCAAAAAATTAAAAAAAGATTGAGATAGCGTGCTCTTCCTGGGAATAAATAAAAAATTCTTATTATTTAAAAAGATCGCCCGCAACTCTTTCCATGGCGAGAAATAAACAATTTTATCAAATTTATGGACTCTGGACCAGGAACAGTGGAATACGTTTCCTTTGTCCTTTTTTTAGAGAACACGTAGGAGATCTATGTGTCATTATATTAAGATTGCAAGACGGACCAAGATGTCCAAAGCACCGAGCATACAACCATAGAGGCGAACTCGGTGCACCACCAGCAACAACTGTAAGGGTGCATTGCCCCTATGTGTGGTTTTGGTAATTAATGACAACCCTTATGGATAATGTTTTCTTTGAGTTTATATGAAGGAATATTCCATATGTACTACTTGTAGTCCATGTGTCAGATTCAAGTATGGATGCCATGAAGATAGAGATACACCTTGAGTATTGGCATCAGGATCGTCGATTTGAAGACATATATTTGATACGATCAAGAAGAATAAATGAAGATGGAGTTCTTATGTGGAACTCAATATTAGTGATGCTCTAGCTTATGTGTTAAGCAATGGATGATGAAGATCTTGAGTGTTTTGATTCCAAGTGAAGAATTCAAGATATGGCTCAAAGTCGGTGTCATGATAGACGCATAAGTTGAGCTAGGATTGACTAAGATTTAGAGCATGCAAACAAATGAAGAGTTCTTTATACACCTCAAGATAGTATGCTAGAGCATAAGAAGATACAAGGTTGACCAATACAAAGAGTGAAGAATAGATTCAAGTTTGGTCAACATATGAAGCATGAAGAATGTGCCACGTGAAGTCATGTGGTATGGTAAGCCTTGTCAATTATGCTTTATGAACTAACCCATCATATATGTGCTCTTGTGTTGTCTATGTGGGTTAGGTATCTTTCCATGGGCATGCATCAAAAGTGAGATCTCATATAGCCCATGAGAGGATGACATCAAGTGGTGATCGTCATCAAGGTTGAGTTGCGCAAGTTCAAGTTGAGCATCTCAAGAGGATCACATGCTTGAAGCTTGTCGTCCATTTAGTGATAATGGACATGTGAGGATGTGCTTAATAAAGCTATCCCATAATGGCATATGGGGGAGCAAATCATGAGACTTCACGAATCAACAATGATTAAGTGATGCACTCCAGCTTGACGGAACTTGAAGCATTGTAATCAAGATCAAGCGGGTTGCGAAAGGCAAAGGTATGGCCTTCCTAGGTTTTCCTTCTATGGTCTCAAGGTGGTTGTTGGGAGACCGGGTTATAGGACAGATAGCCGCACTATCAAGAGGGGCTTTCGGTTGGGTAACTTGATCACATCGTCTTACAGAGCTTAATCCTTTGCATACTTTGCATATCCCTATTGCTTCTTGGTATTTATCTGTGTGACATTCTTGAGCTTGTTGTTAGCTTTTCAACAAGCCCAAGTTTATCGAAAACGGAATCCGCATGCATCTTCTATTGCGTTTTCGAGTTTGGACACCTTTACCGTTTCTTGACGTTGGGAGACTCCCTCATCTAAAATCATCTAAAACTATTTTTGTTGGGGTTCTATTTTTTGTTATCTTTCCAACAAAATTGGTTTCATGTCAATCGGAGTTCGGGAGCATTTTCTATTTAAAAGAAAAAGAAAAGACTTCCAGGGGTCCTGCGAAATCCGGCCCACCGCCCGGCCCCGCCGAGCCCCCCACCAACTTGCCCGGTGGGAACCTGCTACAGGGCTCATGCACAACGGGAACGCTCCAGGGGTCCTCCGGCCCGCGTCCGGCATCGCGCCCGGCTGCCGCCGGCCTGACTGGCCCATGCTCCGGTCGACCGGCTGGGCCGCTTGGCGCGCTCCGACCTGTGCCCCGGCACTGCTGGCCACCCTTTGCTTGGGCCTTCTCCTCTTCTCCCCGGCTGATAGGGCAAAGGTGGCCGATCTTTCGATGAGACGAGGATAATTCGATTTGTTGGTGGAGTTCGTGCTTGACGATCTGACTACACGTGCAAAGCTCTTGCGCCAATGCAATCGCTAGGACAATCTCCGGGAGTTACTGATCTTGCGGATGCACGATCAGCCTAACCAGCGAGGGTCTTAATTCCTACCTGAAATCGAGAACAAGTAAGAACTAATAATGCAATCAGAATTATTGCGGATATAGATGAAAGCTTTAATGAAAAGGTGGGATTCCGAATAGTCGGTCTGGTTCTGGGCGTTGGACTCAAAAGAAGTACACGAGAGTTGTAGTTTTGGGCCAGGCCCATGTCATTAAAGGAGGAAAAGGTGGGGTTTCGGCCAACCATACGTATGGTGGCCGAACCAAACCCTAGAAGGCCTTTCCCCCTTCAATACGGACTCTAAAAAGTGCCTGACTTAATTCCTGCAAAAATGACATGGGCCTGGCCCAAAACTATAGGTGACGCAACACCATATTATGCTATGGACGAAATTATGAAGTGGAGAACTCTATATTTCGTCCATGTCTTCATATCTTCTTATGGTGGCTTCAAAGTTATGAAATCTCCAGTTGCGGCGTACTCTTCAATCCTCAAACGCTTGCTGCCATCTCCTCCATGTGTGATCATGCTCCAATGCTTGTCCTCCTCATCCATGCTAGGTCCATCATTCCTAAGAGTAACAAACATATCTGATTTAGGCAGCATCATATTCTCATGTATGTGAGGAATAGTTCCAAGAAACGAAAGTACCTGATAGTTAATTTGTTTGGCACGAGCTCGAGTGATTGGTCCTTGTATTTGTGTGGCTGTAGGTACAGCGGTTGTATCAATAGATGGGATGTCCTCATCATGCCCTCCTTGAATTGAAGTCGTCCTCGACGAAAGCTCCTCTTCTTCACCAAAGTAAGGCTTCAAATCTGCAATGTTAAATGTAGGACTAACCGGACCCAATTCTGCAGGAAGCTCAAGTTTATATACATTATCATTTATTTTCTCTAACACCTTAAAAGGACCAGCATCACGTGGCAGACTTGCGCAATTCAGGAAAACAATCTTTCCGCAAATGCAACCAAACAAGATCACCAACATCAAACACAACATGCTTTCTTCCTCTATACCTAGCAATTTTATATTTAGCATTCATGCGTTGTATGTTGTCTTTAGTAGTCTCATGCAATTTTAGTATCAATTCAGCACGGTTTGTAGCATCCAAATTATTTTGCACCGAAGATGGTAAAGGCAACAAATCAATAGGTGCACGTGGTACAAAACCATAAAAAATCTCAAAAGGGCACATCTTAGTGGTAGAATGCAGCGAACGATTGTAAGCAAATTCAATATGAGGTAGACATTTTCCCCACAATTTTAAGTTCTTTTTCAGAACAGCCCGCAACATAGTAGACAATGTTCTTGATGTAGCCCCGCTCGCCAACGACATTACATCAAGACCAACAAGCCCTCCTCGTGGTCCAATGACACGAGCTAGAGCCCAAGCGCTATGCCAAGAGGTGAATTCGCTCCTCTCTACCTATGCCTTTGACACACCCTTGGACGGCTTGCTACTTCATGCAAATACACTATGTTCAATCAGGTACATCGGTCAAGGCACAAGCCATGGAGACCAAGCCAATGGAGGGAGAGCTGGAAATGATGAAGATGGAGCTACAGCGCCCAGGCCGGAACTTCCGCCCTCCAGGACCGGAACTTCCGGCCAGATTCCTCCCAGATGCTTCCAAGATGCCGTCCCGCGCCCAGAGAAGAGGAGCCAGCCGGAACTTCCGCCCCGAGGGACCGGAACTTCCGCCCACTCGGAACTTCCGCCCAAGTTCCGCCCAAGTTCCGAAAGTCCGCCAAAATGCCCCTGGATGTTACTGCAAGGAAACGGGCCAATTTCGGAACTTGACCGGAACTTGGCCGGAACTTCCGGCCGGGCCGGAACTTCCGGCTCCCAGGACCGGAACTTCCGCCCCTGACCGGAACTTCCGCCCAAGACGGCCGGAACTTCCGCCACAGCGAACTTCAGCACAGCAATACTTTTCAGCGTGTAACTTACCCCTTCGCCCCTACTATAAATAGCCTAGTTGGCTCAGATCTGAGATTAGACAAGATTTAGGCTTAAACATGACTTTGAGCTTTGTCTCCCTAGGGTTTCATCCCCTTTGTATCAAGGCACCCCATGTTGGATGATTGGATCTATGTGAGTGAGATTCTAGTGTGCTCCACTCTCTCTCCCTCACCGGTCTCCATTCCCAACACCGATCTCTCACTCCGGGATTCTACCTCGAGTCTCTCCCGTGGTGATTCTATTGGCGTGGTCCATCGAGCCACGAGGGTAAGTATCGATTGTATCGGGTTGGTGTGCGTTGTGTTCTTCGCGTTCTTCGTGTTCTTCCGCCTCTCCCTCTCTTTCCCCCTTTGATTCTTGGGTCATTCGCGAGATCGGGCCACACACGGGGTCTTAGACCTCATCATATGATACCATATGATAAGGGCTAAGCCCAGGGATGTGCCCGATCTTCACGGATTTGAAGGGATTCGTGGGGGTGGGTGGATGAACGCGATGAACACGTGGGGGAATCGCGGGGATACAACACACACACGCACACAATTCGAGTTTTCCCTCGTTGGCTCGAAACACCAACTCGATAGAGATTGCAGGAAAAGACCTTCCGGTAGAAGTCCCGCAAAGAGATCGACAAATCAAAGCTCGGGAGATCTAGAAGGGCGAAAAGACCGGAAGGTTTGATAGAAGTGCAAGCAAAAGACCAAATGATGAGGGCTAAGCCCGGGGATGTGCCCGATCTTCACGGATTTGGGTGGATTTCGTGGGGGAGGTGGATGAACACGATGAACACGACGAACACGGGGAAGAATTCATGGGGATACAACTCACACACGCACACAAACCGGTTTCTCCTCGTAGGCCCGATACACCTACTCGATAGAGGTTGCGAGAAAAGACCTTCCGGTAGAAGTCCCACAAAGAGATCGACAAATCGAAACACGCGAGATCTAGAAGGGTGAAAAGACCGGAAGGTTGATAGAAGTGCAAGCAAAAGACCAAAAGGTAGAAGTGCAAGCAAAAGATCAACAAACGGTAGAAGTCACCAAAGAGATCATCACGCGTCGATAAGGAGCCCGGGTGGATACAAGATCATAGATCTAGGGTTTCCCACATGGGTAAGAGCAAAGCTCAAGTTTCTTCTTAGTTCATCTCTAACCCTAATCTGGAGGAAGGGGTGAGGTATTTATAGACCCAGATTCGTACAGGGGTAAAGTCGGAATTACATAAATTATCCTGGTCCATGGATACAAAATCGATGGTTGAGATGAAGTCAACAGGGGTGGGGCCGGCAGTGCCGGTGAGGATGGGCCGGCAGTGCCGGTGGGGCCGGCAGTGCCGCTGGTTCGAGGCCGGCGGTGCCGGTCTTGGTTCTCGTCGAGTCTTCAGCTGGAGGGCACGGCAGCGAGTCTGGAGGCCGGTAGGGCCGGGGTGAGCAGGCCGGCAGTGCCGGGGAGCTTGAGGCCGCAGCGATCTGGGGCCACGAGGGCGTCCTTCAGCTGGGACTCTTCTTCTCCTTCTTCCTTGTCCATCTTCGGGTCTGCTGTGCTGTCCTTCCCTCGAGGTTCATACCTGATAACACAAATCATATCGGCCTGAGGTAGCAGCCCATCCAATGGGGTATCGAGATCAAGGGTAGTGAGGAGTGAGTTCACCTTATCATGTAGCGCTTTGACTCGAGCACGTGTCATCGGTCCACTTGGGGGACTTGTTGGTCTTGGTGTAGCGTCGTCGGTGAGCGGGGCTACATCATCTCCCCCCCTTGGGAAAGAGTCGTCCTCGACTCGATGTTCTCCTCATCTCCATGACATGGTGAGAGGTCGGACACATTGAATGTGTTGCTCACCAAGTACTTGGATGTTGGTATGTCGACGACGTAGGCGTTGTCGTTGATGCGCTTGAGGACCTTGAAGGGACCATCACCTCGGGGCTTGAGCTTGGAGTTTCTTTCTTGAGGGAAGTGGTCCTTGCGAAGGTGTATCCACACTAGGTCGCCTTCATTGAAGATCCGTGCCTTTTTCTTCAAGTTTAGTCTTGTGGCTTGACGGAGAACTTGTTGCTCGATCGTTGCCCCTGTGTCTTCATGGAGTTTCTTCATGTATTGTGCTCGCTTGTCGATGTCCATGTTCACTTGCTCATGTAGCGGAAGAGGAAGGAGGTCAATTTCCGTAGGTGGTTCAAAGCCGTAGACGACCATGAAGGGGCTTCTCATTGTTGTAGAGTGCTTGGCGCGGTTGTAGGCAAACTCCGCATGTGGGATGCAATCTTCCCATGCTTTCAAATTCTTCTTGACAAGGACTCGTAGTAGTGTGGAGAGGCTTCGGTTCACCACTTCGGTTTGCCCATCGGTTTGGGGGTGCGAGGATGATGAGAACAAAAGCTTGACGTTGAACTTGGCCATGAGTGTCTTCCAAAGATAACTCATGAACTTGACATCTCGGTCGGAGACAATGCTTCTTGGTACGCCGTGGAGTCTCACAATTTCCCTAAAAAACAAGGAGGCAATATGTGAAGCATCATCCGTTCGGGAGCATGGTATAAAATGAGCCATTTTTGAGAATCTATCAACTACCACAAAGATTGAATCATGACCATATTTAGTTCGAGGTAATCCTAGCACAAAGTCCATGCTTATATCGGACCAAGGAGCATAAGGAATAGGCAACGGTGTATAAAGACCATAAGAGTTGGATGTGGACTTAGCTTGTAAACATGTCGTGCAACGGTTGCATAGGCGCTCCACATCGCGCTTCATTCTTGGCCAATAGTAATGGGTAGATAGCATAGAGAGCGTCTTGTCACGCCCAAAGTGACCCATGAGACCACCACCATGCGATTCTTGTAAGAGCAAAAGGCGAAGCGAAGACATTGGAACACAAAGTTTGTTGCCCTTGAACAAGAATCCTTGGTGCAAATAGAAATCATCGATGCCCTTTTGAATGGAACACTTTGCAAAAATTGGGCCAAAGAAAGTATCAGAGGCATATTTATCTTTGATTTCATCAAGACCCAACACATGGAAATCCAAACGAGTGAGTAAAAGGGTGAGCTTGCGGGAAAGGGCATCCGCAACGATATTGTCCTTGCCCTTCTTGTATTTGATTACATATGGAAAGGACTCAATGAACTCAACCCATTTTGCATGTCTTTTGTTCAAATTGTGTTGACTTTTCAAATACTTCAAAGATTCATGATCGGAGTGAATAACAAACTCTTTTGGCCAAAGGTAATGTTGCCAAACTTCAAGAACACGAACCAAAGCATAAAGTTCCTTGTCATATATAGGATAGTTGAGGCGTGCGCCATCCAACTTCTCGCTATAGTATGCCACGGGTTTTCCATTTTGCATGAGGACACCACCAATTCCAAGGCCACTCGCATCACATTCTATCGCAAATGTTTTAGCAAAATCGGGAAGAACAAGTAGTGGTGCCTCGGTGAGTCTCTTTTTCAATTCATCAAAAGCGTTTTGTTGTGCTTTGCCCCAAACAAACGGAACATTCTTTTTAGTAAGCTCATTTAAAGGGCAAGCGATGGTGCTAAAATCTTTCACAAAGCGGCGGTAGAAACCGGCAAGTCCATGAAAACTTCGAACTTGACCAACATTTGTGGGAGTGGGCCAATTGTGGATGGCCTCAACCTTTGTTAGAATCAACTTCAATCCCGTTGGCGGAAACCACGAATCCAAGAAAAACCAACTTGCTTTGGGCAAAGGTGCACTTGGGAAGATTTGCAAAAAGCTTTTCACGGCGCAAGATGCATAAGACTTCTCTCACATGTTGCACATGGTCCTTGAGATCTTTGCTATAAATGAGAATATCATCGAAATAGACAACCACACTCTTGCCAATGAGAGGTCGCAAGATGTGATTCATGAGGCGCATGAAAGTAGATGGAGCATTTGAAAGACCAAATGGCATGACAAGCCATTCATAGAGACCAAGTTTGGTCTTGAATGCCGTCTTCCATTCATCACCAATTGCCATGCGGATTTGGTGGTAGCCACTACGCAAATCTATCTTAGAGAAAATCGTGGCACCACTCAACTCATCAAGCATGTCATCTAAACGCGGTATGGGATGACGATAACGGACGGTAATGGCATTGATGGGGCGACAATACATACACATCCGTTGCGTCTCATCCGGTTTAGGCACAAGAATCACGGGAACGGCACAAGGGCTTAAGCTTTCACGGACATACCCTTTTTCGAGGAGATCTTGAATTTGGCGTTGAATCTCCTTTGTATCTTCGGGGTTGGTGCGGTAGGCGGCGCGGTTTGGTAGAGGAGCGCCGGGTATGAGGTCGATGCGGTGCTCGATGCCCCGAAGCGGTGGTAGTCCATGAGGTAGCTCGTCGGGGAAGACGTCTTGGAACTCCTTCAAAAGAGACAACAAAGACGAAGGAATGTTGGTTAAGTCGTTAGTCTCTGCCGAGGGGCCCTTGCAAATGAGCACGTAGTGGAGGGTGGTGGATGGGTTGTGGTGCACTTCTCTCATCTCACTCTTGGTAGCTAGGAGGACACTCTTCATCTCATTCGCATATGGCTTGTGGCGCTCACTTTCTTTTTGGTGGGTCACTCTCTCACCGCTCATCTCACTAGTGATGGTAGCTTCCTTAGCCCTCGCTAGAGCTTTAGCATTGTCCGCAATTACTTGGCTAGGAGTCATTGGGCGTAGGATGTATGTCTTGTCGTTGACCTTGAAGCTATAGGCATTTGTGTAGCCATCATGGTTTGCTTTCTTGTCATATTGCCAAGGGCGACCAAGTAACATGTGGCACACCGTCATAGGCACGACGTCACAATCAACGGTGTCTTCATAGGCGCCAATCTTGAAGGATATCGTGACGGTGTGTTGGATCTTCACATTTCCATTGTCACTTAGCCATTGCACATGGTAGGGATGGGGGTGTTTCCGTAGCGGGAGGTTGAGCTTGGTGCATAGTTCGGTGCTTGCAAGATTGTGGCAACTCCCTCCATCGATGATAACCTTTATTGACTTGCCATTGATTCCGGCTCTTGTTTGGAAGATATTGCACCTTTGGTCTTCATTGGGGAGTGTATGGGTTGTCAACACTTTGGTCACCACAAGAGAAGGGCTTGCATCATGCACACATAGGACTTGCTCTTGGTCTTCCAAGCCATCATCTTCATGAGAGGTTGCGTGATGTAGCCCCGCTCGCCAACGACACTACATCAAGGCCAACAAGTCCCCCAAGTGGACCCATGACACGGGCTCGAGCCAAAGCAATACATGACAAGGTGAACTCGCTCCTCACTACCCTCGACCTCGGTTCCCCATTGGATGGAATGCTACCTCATGCCGAAACACTTTGTGTGATTAGGTACATGGAGCATCAAGACCCCGGAGAGGATGGGACGTCATGGTCAAGGGAAGGAGAGGAGCAGCGGAACCTGGAGATGAACATGAAGCCGAAGCCGCCGTCGCCCGAAGAGCGCCAAGGAAGAAAAGGACGCTGGCCGGTCCAGGACCCGGTCGGACCGGACCCACGACCGGACGCCCCGGCCACAGGCCCGGTCAACCGGGCGCAAACCGGGCCAGCTCCCTCGTACCGGACGACGACCGGACCCAGGACCGGATTCCTCGCAGAATCCCGGTTGGCGACCGGTCGACCGGACCCATGACCGGACAGCCCGGTCACAGGCCCGGTCAGACCGGACCCCTGGCCGGACAGCCCGGTCACAGGCTCGGTCTGACCGGACGCCCAACCGGATCCGACGGGAATACCCCGCCAAACTGCCTTGACTTATCCATTCGCGTACCTGTTCGCACTTGCTGGCTGTGCTTGCCTATTTAAGTAGCTGGACCCCCTCCTCTACTTTTCAGACTTGTTTAGAACTCAAACCTAACTTTGAGCTTAGTCTCCCTTGGGTATCATCCCTCTGTAATCAAGGCAACCCTTGTGGATGTATGGATTTGGTAGTGAGAGATTCTAGTGTTTACACTCTCTCTCCCACTCCTTGATTCGTCCTCCCCGCCGGTCTCTCCTCTCGGAATTCTACCTCGAGTCTCTTCCGGGCGGATTCTATTGGCACGGTCCATCGAGCCGTGAGGGTAAGCATCGATTGTATCGGGTTGGTGTGCGTGGTTCTTCGTGTGTTCTTCGCGTTCTTCGTGTTCTTCCGCCTCTCCCCCTCTTTCCCCCTTGATTCCTTGGGTCATTCGCGAGATCGGGCCACAATCGGGGTCTTAGACCACATCATATGGTATCAGCAGCCTTTGGTTTCCGCGGATTTGACCCTCCACCCACCCAATTTTGTTTCTAGAAAATTTTCCAAAAAATAGCCCTAAATTGCCTTTGGACGGATCTGTGATTTGGTTGAGTTTTGAGTGGTTTTGCTCCGTGGATCTGGTGTTGTTGTGCTTGATCTACTATTTCCCCACCTTTGAGCCTCCAATTCCATCGTTTCCCTTCGTTTTGGCCGATTTGGTTTTGGTTTGGGGAAGAACAGGAGAGACAAAGCTCCAAATAGACGAACCCGGTTTCGAACCCGGTCAACCGGCCCCCAGACCGGACCGTCCGGCGCAGAACCCGGTCAACCGGCCGCAAACCGGAGCAGCCGGTCCAGCTTGATCAACCGGCCCTCAGACCGGAGCAGCCGGCGCCACACCCGGTCCGACCGGACCACCGACCGGGCACACGTCTTCGACATCGACTAACACCACCGCCGACCACCACCACCACCATCATCTCCACCATCGCAGGTATAACTTGCAGTAACCCTTGTAGCCCTCTTCTTTTTGCGATCTATCCCACGAGCGAAGCTTTTCGAGTGTTGCGAAACATCGCACGAGGTCCCGACCGTGAGGGTGTGCGTTGTGTGAGTAATGCTCATAAGTGGAGCTCGTGAGTGGCCAGCAAAAGAGTAAGAGCATAGTGTGCTAGTGAAAAAAAAGAGAAAAGCAAAGTGCAAAGTGCCACCGATACAAAAAGAGTGAAAAGCTTTTAAGCAAGCAAGAGAGATAGAGAAGAGAGACCTCGTGCGAATCTTGGTGTTTCTACTCTATGCAACCTAGCTTCGACCTCTTCTTGCGTTAGTGTGACATTGAGCACCCTTGTTTTGGGTTTTTCCTTTTTCCGCTCGTTCCTTGGTTGCACTAACCCCGTTCATCCCGTGTGTGAGTTCCACATTTTTCCGTGTTTATAGTGATCTCCACTTTGACACTTGATTTTTGGACCTTACCCACTCTTAACAACATACTCGATTTTGGATTTCGTCTTTTGGCTTTCCACCATCCACTCCTAACACCATATTTGCTAGCTTTTGCGTGTGCCTTTGTGTGTGTCCCGATACAATTGGTCTTACTTTCGGCTTGGTTGATTGCCTCAATACTATCTTACCACGGTAAGAGTGCGAGGTAGTCTCCTTCCACTAACATCCACAACATAGTTCTTGTCTTGTGATCATGGATAGGCACGGAGACCAAGCAAAGGAGGATGAGGTCCTACACCCCTCCGAGAGGTTGGCCACCCAACACAACCTATGGGTGCAACGCCAAGAGTTCAAGGACCAACTCAATTTGTTCGAGACACGCATCGACCAACAATATGAAGAAGTAGCTCACAACTTCGGCCAAGTGAACCAAGATATGAATCTTCTTCGTGAAGCTACGGACAACTTGCATGACCAAGTGACGGCCAATGATGCAAACATGGAGCGGCGCATGGATAGCCTCGAGCGCGCCATCAACAACTTGGGACGCCGACATCGACATCGCTCTACTTCCTCATCGTCATCGACCTCCTCACATGATGACTACTCCCATGATCACCATTCGTCCTCAAGCTCCGACTCAAGGCATGGAGATCATCATCGCTCTCGTCGACCGCACGCTCGTCATGATGATTCTCGCTCCAACTCAAGGCGCGGAGAGTTCCATCGCCATGCTCGTCCTCATGAACGTCCGCAACAAGAACAAGCTCTTCACCAAGATCGTCATCAAGCGGCTCGCCATGCCCACCATGGGCATGACGACCAACCCCAAGACAACGTCCTCCACAACATGGACCCGGCACCTCACCGTCAAGCCCATGTGGATGCTCAAGACCAAGGTCATCAAGATCCACCAAGGCGTGACCTCCGGAACCATCCTCGCCATGACCAAAGGGGCCGAGGACAACCACAACATGATCAAGATGAGAGGGCCAACATTGGACAACGTCAACAACCTCGTCAAGATCCGCAACAACATCCTCAACATGAGCCAAGTGAAGCTAGTGTTCACCTCCAACGCCAACCCAATGCTATGGTTGGTCGTGGAAGACCTCCTCTACCGCCTCAAGCCGCAAGGGATGAAGGCATCCGTCCTCGACGCCGCAACTTGGAAGATGAAGAGAACATGTATGGGAAACTCAAGTTCAACATGCCCAAGTTCAAGGGTGAAGACGACGCCGAGGCCTACCTCTCATGGGCACTCAAGGTTGACAAGATCTTTCGCATCCATAACTACTCCGGTGCCAAGAAAGTAGCCATGGCCTCCCTCGAGTTTGAAGATTATGCCAACACTTGGTGGGAACAAGTTGTCACTCTTAGGGAAGAAAAGGGTGATCCTCCAATTGATACTTGGGAAGACATGAAGGAGGAAATGCAAGCTCGCTTTGTCCCTACACACTACAAGACCGATCTCTTCAACAAGCTCCAAAAGTTGAAGCAAGGCACCAAGACCGTTGAGGAATTCTTCAAGGAGATGGAGTTAACCATGATGCGAGCAAACATCCAAGAGTCCGAGAACCAAACCATCGCTAGGTTCTTCAATGGCCTCAACTACCCCATCAAGAGGATTGTGGAGTTCCAACAATACTCCAACATGGTTGAGTTGGTTCACCAAGCTTCCAAGGCCGAGCGTCAAGTGAATGAGGACATCAAGTACTCGAAGTCCAAGCAATACTTCGCCTCCAAGATTCCTACATCAACTCCTACAACAAGTGTCAAGCCAACCGCATCCTCTACACCTTCCAAGCAACCTTCCATACAAAGTCGCATGAAGCAAACGGTGTCTTCCACCGCCTCCTCCAAGGCCTCTACGGGACCCTCCAATGTCACTTGCTTCAAGTGTGGTACTCAAGGCCACAAATCCTTTGAGTGCAAGAACACCAAGGTCATGATCACTATGGAGAATGGTGACATAGAGACGCTAAGTGAAGGTGAATATGAAGCCCTAGTGCAAGCCGCCGTTGCTAATGAGGAAGAGTATGATGAAGAAAGTGGAGAAGACCCTCTCTTATGCACACATGATCCAAGCCCTTCTCTTGTGGTCACTCGAGTGCTCACCACTCAACCCCAAGCTATGGAAGACCAAAGATGTCCAAACGCGTGCCGGCATTGGTGGCAAGTCAATCAAGGTCATCATCGACGGTGGGAGTTGCCACAACTTGGCAAGCACCGAGCTATGTGAGAAGCTCAACCTCACGCTTCGCAAGCATCCTCATCCATACCATGTCCAATGGTTGAGCGACAAGGGCAATGTCAAGATTCAACACACCGTCACCGTCAACTTCAAGATAGGACCCTATGAAGACACCGTCGAGTGTGACGTGGTGCCTATGACCGTGTGCCACATGTTGCTTGGCCGCCCATGGCAATTTGACAAGAAGGCTATACATGATGGTTACTCCAATGCATACACCTTCAAGGTCAAGGACAAGAAGTTCGAGCTTCGCCCAATGACTCCTACCAAATCATCGCCGACAATGCGAAGGCTTTAGCGAGGGCACAACACAACACCCACCATAGTGAGTTGAGAGGAGAGGGAGCTACCCACCAAAAAGAGAGTGAGCGCCACCACCCACATATGAGTGAGAGAAAGAGTGTCCTCCTAGCCACCAAAAGCGAGTGGAGAGAAGTGAAAGACAACCCATCCACCACCATACACTACGTGCTCATTTGCAAGGGCCTCTCGTCGGAGACTAACGACTTAACCAACATTCCTTCGTCTTTGTTGTCTCTTTTGAAGGAGTTCCAAGACGTCTTCCCCGACGAGCTACCTCATGGACTACCACCGCTTCGGGGCATCGAGCATCGCATCGACCTCATACCCGGCGCTCCACTACCAAACCGCGCCGCTTACCGCACCAACCCCGAAGATACCAAGGAGATCCAACGCCAAATTCAAGACCTCCTCGCTAAAGGGTACGTCCGAGAAAGCCTTAGCCCTTGTGCCGTTCCCGTCATTCTTGTGCCTAAACCGGATGAGACGCAACGGATGTGTATGGATTGTCGACCTATCAATGCCATTACCGTCCGTTATCGCCATCCCATTCCGCGTTTAGATGACATGCTTGATGAATTGAGTGGTGCCACCATTTTCTCTAAGATTGATTTGCGTAGTGGCTACCACCAAATTCGCATGGCAATTGGTGATGAATGGAAGACGGCATTCAAGACCAAGCTTGGTCTCTATGAATGGCTCGTCATGCCATTTGGTCTTTCCAATGCTCCTTCGACTTTCATGCGTCTTATGAATCACATTTTGCGACCTCTCATTGGCAAGAGCGTGGTTGTTTACTTTGATGATATCCTCATCTATAGCAAAAATCTCGAGGACCATGTTCAACATGTGAGAGAAGTCTTATGCATCTTGCGCCACGAGAAGCTCTTTGCCAACTTACCAAAGTGCCATTTCGCTCAAAACAAATTGGTTTTTCTTGATTTTATGGTTTCCGCCAACGGGATTGAAGTTGATTCTTCCAAGGTTGAGGCCATCCACAATTGGCCCACTCCCACAAATGTTGGTCAAGTTCGAAGCTTCCATGGACTTGCCGGATTTTACCGCCGCTTTGTGAAAGATTTCAGCACCATTGCTTGCCCTTTAAACGAGCTTACAAAAAAGAATGTTCCGTTTGTTTGGGGCAAAGCACAACAAAAAGCTTTTGATGAATTAAAAAAGAGACTCACCGAGGCACCACTACTTGCTCTTCCCGATTTTGCCAAAACATTTGAGATAGAATGCGATGCGAGTGGCCTTGGAATCGGTGGTGTTCTCATGCAAAATGGAAAACCCGTGGCATACTATAGCGAGAAGTTGGATGGCGCACGCCTCAACTATCCTATATATGACAAGGAGCTTTATGCTTTGGTTCGTGTTCTTGAAGTTTGGCAACACTACCTTTGGCCAAAAGAGTTTGTTATCCATTCGGATCATGAGTCCTTGAAGTATTTGAAAAGTCAACACAATTTGAACAAGAGACATGCTAAGTGGGTTGAGTTCATAGAGTCCTTCCCTTATGTAATCAAATACAAAAAGGGCAAGGAAAATGTGGTTGCGGATGCACTTTCCTGCAAGATTACTCTTCTACTCACCCGCTTGGAGTTTCACATTTTGGGTCTTGAGGAGATCAAAGAGCTTTACCCATCCGACTCTTTCTTTGGACCAATCTTTGCCAAGTGTTCCGTTGACCGAGGCTTTGATGATTTCTACTTGCATGATGGCTACTTGTTTAAAGCTAACAAAGTTTGCATACCCGAGCCTTCTCTTCGTAAGTTGCTTTTGCAAGAGTCACATGGAGGTGGCCTCATGGGTCATTTTGGACGCGACAAGACTCTTTCGATGCTATCCACACACTATTATTGGCCACGCATGAAGCGAGACGTGGAGCGCCTTTGCAACCGTTGCACCACTTGTTTACAAGCTAAGTCAACATCCAATCCCCATGGTCTTTACATGCCTTTACCCATTCCATATGCACCTTGGTCGGATATAAGCATGGACTTTGTGTTAGGCTTACCAAGAACAAAGCATGGGCATGATTCAATCTTTGTGGTAGTGGATAGGTTCTCAAAAATGGCTCATTTTATACCATGTCATAAGAGCGATGATGCTTCACACATTGCTTCATTGTTTTTCAGGGAAGTGGTTCGCCTACATGGGATACCGGCAAGCATTGTGTCGGATCGAGACGTCAAGTTCATGAGTTATCTATGGAAGTCGCTCATGGCCAAGTTTGGCGTCAAGCTCTTGTTCTCATCATCCTCGCACCCTCAAACCGATGGACAAACCGAAGTGGTCAATCGAAGCCTCTCCACACTCCTCCGCACACTTGTGAAGAAAAACTTGAAGTCATGGGAAGATTGCCTCCCCCACGCGGAATTCGCCTACAATCGAGCCAAACACTGCACAACATTACGGAGTCCCTTCATGGTCGTCTATGGATTCGAACCTCCAACGGCACTCGACATCCTTCCACTCCCTCTTCATCAAAGGACCAACATGGACTTCGACGAGCGCACCACCGCCATGAAGAAACTACATGAAGAAACAAGAGCAACCATACAAGACCATGTCCTTCGCCAAGCTAACCGCCTCAACGCCAAGAAGAAAGAACGAGTGTTTGAAGAAGGAGACCTCGTTTGGGTTCACCTAAGGAAAGAAAGGTTCCCTCAAGAACGCAACTCCAAGCTCAAGCCAAGAGGAGATGGGCCTTTCAAGGTACTCAAGCGCATCAACAACAACGCCTACGTCATCGACATACCAACATCCAAGTACTTGGTGAGCAACACTTTCAACATCTCGGACCTCTCCCCACATCATGGAGATGAGGAGGAACAAGAGTCGAGGACGACTCTCTCCCAAGGGGGGGGGGGAGATGATGTAGCCCCGCTCGCCAACGACACTACATCAAGGCCAACAAGTCCCCCAAGTGGACCCATGACACGGGCTCGAGCCAAAGCAATACATGACAAGGTGAACTCGCTCCTCACTACCCTCGACCTCGGTTCCCCATTGGATGGAATGCTACCTCATGCCGAAACACTTTGTGTGATTAGTTACATGGAGCATCAAGACCCCGGAGAGGATGGGACGTCATGGTCAAGGGAAGGAGAGGAGCAGCGGAACCTGGAGATGAACATGAAGCCGAAGCCGCCGTCGCCCGAAGAGCGCCAAGGAAGAAAAGGACGCTGGCCGGTCCAGGACCCGGTCGGACCGGACCCACGACCGGACGCCCCGGCCACAGGCCCGGTCAACCGGGCGCAAACCGGGCCAGCTCCCTCGTACCGGACGACGACCGGACCCAGGACCGGATTCCTCGCAGAATCCCGGTTGGCGACCGGTCGACCGGACCCATGACCGGACAGCCGGTCCACGAGCCCGATCGAGACCGGACCCACTGGCCGGACAGCCCGGTCCACGAGCCCGGTCTGACCGGACGCCCAACCGGATCCGACGGGAATACCCCGCCAAACTGCCTTGACTTATCCATTCGCGTACCTGTTCGCACTTGCTGGCTGTGCTTGCCTATTTAAGTAGCTGGACCCCCTCCTCTACTTTTCAGACTTGTTTAGAACTCAAACCTAACTTTGAGCTTAGTCTCCCTTGGGTATCATCCCTCTGTAATCAAGGCAACCCTTGTGGATGTATGGATTTGGTAGTGAGAGATTCTAGTGTTTACACTCTCTCTCCCACTCCTTGATTCGTCCTCCCCACCGGTCTCTCCTCTCGGAATTCTACCTCGAGTCTCTTCCGGGCGGATTCTATTGGCACGGTCTATCGAGCCGTGAGGGTAAGCATCGATTGTATCGGGTTGGTGTGCGTGGTTCTTCGTGTGTTCTTCGCGTTCTTCATGTTCTTCCGCCTCTCCCCCTCTTTCCCCCTTGATTCCTTGGGTCATTCGCGAGATCGGGCCACAATCGGGGTCTTAGACCACATCATTGCGGCTTGTACCAAGGCTTCATATTCACCTTCACTCAAATACTCTACATCTCCATCATCTCGAGTTATCATAACTCTTGTGTTCTTGCATTCAAAGGATTTATGTCCTTGAGCACCACACTTGAAGCAAGTGATGTTACTAGATCCGGCGGAAGCTTTGGAGGACATGGTTGATTGCTCCGGCTTGAAGCTTGTTGTCTTGATAGCACTTCTTGCTTGCTTTGGAGGATCCTTGGAGGCAAGTGCACTTGTGTTTTGGATGCTTGAGGAGGCATTCATTGCATTTCTTGTGGCAAAGAAGGACTTTGTTTTTGCACTTGCTAAGTCTTCTCGCACTTGGCGCTCGGCCCTTGTAGCTTGATGAAGCAACTCAACCATGTTGGTGTATGGCAAGAATTCCACTATCCTCTTGACGGGGATGTTCAATCCATTCAAGAACCTTGCCATTGTTTGCTCTTCTCGCTCATCCACATTCGCACTCATCATGGTCATGTGCATCTCCTTGTAGTACTCCTCAACGGACTTGAAGCTTTGCTTGAGTTGAGTAAGCTTGTTGAAGAGGTCACGCTTGTGGTGGGTGGGCACAAAGCGTTTGTGCATGACTTCTTGCATCTCTTCCCATGTGTCAATGGGCTCTAAGTCTTCCTTGTCACGCTTCTTGTTCACTTCTTCCCACCAAACATTTGCATATCCTTCAAACTCAAGTGATGCCATGGCAACTTTCTTTGCTTCGGAGAAGTTGTGGATGCGGAAGATCTTGTCAACCTTGAGGACCCAAGACAAGTATGCATCGGGGTCTTCCTCTCCTTGGAACTTGGGCATGGTGAATTTTAGCTTCCCAAAGATTTCTTCCTCATTGCGGTCATTGCGTCTAGGAGGTGGTCTTTCTTCACCATGAGCTTGACGTTGTTGAGGTGGAGGTTGTGGGCCTTGAGCCTCTCCATTGTTGTTGCTATGTTGTTGATGAGGAGGTGGTCTTCCATGACCGTGATCTTGATCATCATTGTTGTGGCGGTGTCGAGGCATCACGCTTTCTTCACTTGATGCTTGGTGATGACTTGACTCTTCATGTCGCGCCCTTGGAGGTGGTCTTCTACCATGCGGTCGATCATCATGATGCCGTCGATTATCTTGACCTTGAGGGCGTTGAGGTTGAGCAACATTGATGATTCGGCGTTCTTGGTGCGCTTGCCTTTGTTCCTCCTCATTAAAGCGTTGTCTTCTAGCTTGAGCTTCTTGTACTTGTCGGTGTCGCTCTTGCTCTTCAAGGCGTTGACGTTCTTGGACAAGTCTAAGTCGAGCTTGCTCCGCTTCTAGAGCTTGTTGGTGAAGCACTTGGACATCCACATTATGGTGGCGTGGGTCTTCATTAGAATCATGGCGAGACGGTGTAGGAGCTCTTGACCTTGAGCTATGAGAGCGTGAAGACCTTGAGTGGTGTCTTCTTTCTTCTTGGCGGTTGAGTGTGTGGAGGATATTGTCCAACGCCGTCTTCATTTCTCTTGTCTCTTGACCTTGTATGGGGAGTGTTGCCTTCAACTCATTGCCTTGAGTTTCAATCTTCTCATTGAGTTCTTGAACTTGATTGTTGAGGTCAATCCTATGCACTTGAACTCTTTCTTCATAGCGGACGTTGGTATCCTTGAGCATGGCTTCAAATTGATTGAGCTTGGCGTGGACGGCTTGAGTAGCTATCCAATGTTGGTGCCGCGTCATCGGTAGTTGATTCCCTTCTCCACTAGACATGGTTACAACTAAAACAAGAACTATGTGGTGGGTGGTTAGGAAAGACTACCAAGAATGTCAAAACTTGCAAACCAAAATCGAAAAGGTGTATCAAGGTGAGGAACAACCGGTTACACACACAAAAACAAAACTCTATATGGTGTTAGGTATGGATGTGGAAAGCCAAATGGAAGAACCAAACGAAAAGTTTATTGTCAAAAGTGGGTAAGATCCAAAAGGCACAAGTCAAAGGCGGTGATCACAAAAGGCATACACAAGGTGGAACACACACGTGGGACAAAATGGGGTTAGCGCGACGGAAAATGAGCACGAACAAAAATGGTCCTAACGAAGACTACTAGCTCGGTGTCACGCTAACGCAAGAGAGACCGTGGCTTGGTTGCAAAATTGAGAAGCAACAAGATTTGTGCAAGACGCCTCTCTTCTCTTTTCTCTCTTTTGCTTATAAGCTTTGGACTCTTTTGTGTATAGGTGTCACTCAAACTCTTTTTCTTTTTGTATTTTTCTTTCTTTTTCTCACTATGCAAGGATACTACTATCTATGTAAGTATGTCACACTTCTTTTGCTTATCTTTTCACACGAGCTTGCTTCGTAGCTTTGCTCAACACACGCACACCCTCACGGTCGGGACGCTTGCGCAATGCTTCGCAACACTAGAAAGCCACTCTCGATAGGAAAGGTACGCAAAGGAAGCTAGGGCTACAAGTTAGGGGGCAAGTTATACCACTTGATGACGGTGTCCGACGACCTTGAACTTGCTATGGTGGAGGTGTCAATTGAACCGCTTGGATCTTCGGGGTGCCGTCGTCGTTGTTGATGTTGCGGAAGCTTGTGGTAGCTGAAATGGCACTCAAAACCGAAGACCAAACACAAATGGGAAGTGCCAAAACGAAAACGAAGAAAGTGTGAAATTTTTTGGGGCCAGCGGCAGTGCCGGCGTTTGGGCGGCGGCAGTGCCGGCCTGACCGGCAGTGCCGGCGATTTTGGAGCGGCAGTGCCGGCCTCAGCTGCTGTTCGTCGATTTGGCGGAAAACTGACCCGAAAATCTTCGATTTCGTGGGAAAATTGGCACAAACTGGTGGGAAAAGTTGGGGGAATAGTAGATCAACACCAAAGACAAGTTTCTATTGGAACAAAACCACAAATAACTCAACAAATCGAGAGATCGATCCAAGGCCAATTTGGGGCTGTTTTTTTGGAAAATTTTTTGGAAAATTTTTGGGCGAAAATGGTGATGTGGGGGTCAAATCCGTGGCAACCAAAGATGTTAAGGTCTAAGACCCCGTGTGTGGCCCGATCTCGCGAATGACCCAAGAATCAAAGGGGGAAAGAGAGGGAGAGGCGGAAGAACACGAAGAACGCGAAGAACACAACGCACACCAACCCGATACAATCGATACTTACCCTCGTGGCTCGATGGACCACGCCAATAGAATCACCACGGGAGAGACTCGAGGTAGAATCCCGGAGTGAGAGATCGGTGTTGAGGATGGAGGTAGGTGAGGGAGAGAGAGTGGGCTACACTAGAATCTCACTCACATAGATCCAATCATCCAACATGGGGTGCCTTGATACAAAGGGGATGAAACCCTAGGGAGACAAAGCTCAAAGTCATGTTTAAGCCTAAATCTTGTCTAATCTCAGATCTGAGCCAACTAGCCTATTTATAGGTGGGGGCGAAGGGATAAGTTACACGCTGAAAAGTGCTGTTGTGCTGAAGTTCGATAGGGCGGAAGTTCCGGCCGTCTTGGGCGGAAGTTCCGGTCAGGGGCGGAAGTTCCGGTCCGGCCGGAAGTTCCGGCCAAGTTCCGGCCAAGTTCCGGAAATGGCCAATTTCCTTGCAGTAACATCCAGGGGCGTTTCGGCGTAATTTCGGAACTTGGGCGGAACTTGGGCGGAAGTTCCGAGTGGGCGGAAGTTCCGGTCCCTCGGGGCGGAAGTTCCGGCCTGATCCTTTTCTCTAGGCGCTGGAAGGCATCTTGGCGGCATCTGGGCGGAAGTTCCGGTCCTTGGGGGCGGAAGTTCCGGTGGGGCGGAAGTTCCGGCCATCAGGGGCGGAAGTTCCGGCCTGGAGCGTCCAGCTCCTCTTTCTCCTTCTCTTGTTCCTTCATTCTTCTTCTTCCTTGCACCATGGGAGTTCCTTCTCTCTTGGTCCTTGTCGATGTCGGTACCTATAGACACAATGATGATAGGCATGAGGTAGCATGCCATTCAAGTTGGTGTTGAGATTGACCATAGAGAGGAAGGAGTTCACCTTGACGTATATGGCGGGGTTTTGTGTTGTTGGTCCACTTGGGGGACTCCTTGGCCATGGTGTAGCGTCGACGATAGGCGGGGCTGCATCATCTCCCCCCCTTGGGGAAGAGTCGTCCTCGACTCTTGCTCCTCCTCACCAACAAGGTAGACGGGAAGGACTTGTATAGGTGCCCTTGTGTCCTTAGGGATGCTCATCGTAGTGCGGGCGTCTTTGTTGTAGTCCATAACGGATCTCCCATGTAGTGGTGGGGGGGCCAAGTCTCGGTCGAAGAAGAACACGGGGAAAAACAACTTGCAAAAGGAAAGCTTGTGGATGCCAATTTGGTGACCAGCGAACAAGAGGCTCTCAATCAAATACGAAGCATCAAGTCGTTTCTCCAAAAGGCATTGGGCAAAAATGGTGATCAAAAGAGTGTCGATGTATCCAAAATGTGGTAGGGCAAAAATTTGTGCAAGTAAAAGTTTGCTTTGGAAGGTGTCAAAAATGTGGTGTGTAGCATTGTCCCACACAAATGGAACAATCAAAAGGCAAGTATCGGCGGCAAAATTTGGGTCAAAATTGTTATGTGCAATGGCAACTCTATGGAGACCTCTAGCTTGGGAAAGTATGGTTGGCGTGAGCCTATTATGGGTTTCCTCAAGTGTCAACGAATCCATTGCAAATGCCAAAGATGAAAAGAGAAATCCAAAGGAGAGCCACTTTTGGTGTGACATGTGGCACAAGGTGCATAATGTGTCTCTCACATGTATGACATGGTCCTTGAGATTCTCGGAGTGTATGATGATCTCATCAAGACATACAACAACCATTGTGCCAACAAGATGTGTCAAGAGATGTTGCACAAGAAACAAAAGAGGTGACGAGGAATTGGACCAAACCGAAAACTCAACAAACCAAGTCGGAAACACATGAGGGCGAAGGCTTGTGGGAACATACCCTTTGGTGTGATTCCCGCGGGTTAGGTCCTTGATGGGGTAGCTCTCAATTGCGCGTTTTGTGAGATCATGCTCCGTGGCGGTGGAAGTTGTCGTCCTTGTGGCTACACATGGAAGAAACAAGACAAAAAGCGTGTGTGCATGGTAGATGAAAACATCATCCATCATGATGTTCCATGTCTTGTGCACATCACCATTAGTGTCAAGCAAGATAGTATGAAATGCATGGCGATGGTGCATATGGCAAGAAGGTGCATTCATGGCATGTGGTAACTCATGATCATCAAAAATTGAGAAGGCTATGGGGGCCATCTCGTGGACAATGAAATAAGCACTCTTGCATACCAAGCATAAGAAAGAGCAATTGTTCACAATCGTGGATGCAAGGATCATGGAATGGTGTAAACATTTTGGGCAAAGCATGTGGAAACTAATGTCATCATTGTCAACAAGACATGTCAAAGAGCGAGTAGTCATCAATGGAGTTGTAACACAAGCATGAGCATAATCATTATCATTGCAAGCAAGCGGAGAAAATATGAAGCTCTCATAGCATGGCATGGTCATGGCATCACAATCAATAAATTCCACATGGTCAACAATGTTAGCAAGTAAAGCATCACATGGGAATATGAAAGAATCAAGTGACGTAGCAAATGTATCATCAAGATCATGCATGCACTCATAAGTCATCATGTCCACTAGTGGGATCATGGCATCATCAACACCTATGTTGTTACCTTTGTAGGCCGACTCATTTGAAGTAGGTGTTGTGGAAGTAGGAGGATCCATGTGGTCGACATGTCCATCTTGGAGCAAGCATGGTGAGATATCATCATCTTCATGCACCATGTACATCGTCTCCATGAGCGGGAACTCGTCCTCCGTGGAACCTAGTGCAACATAAGAAGACACAAACGAGGGAGAGGTCAATGTGTTAGCAAATGCGATGTCCTCCATGGACCTATCATCTACCTCTCTCAACTCACTTTGTGTATCACTCATGTCCTCCAAATGGAAGCACTCAAACTCACATATGGGGTGGAAGTCACTCAACTCACTATCACTCTCGCTCAAGTGGGCTAAGTGGCTCTCATGCTCACATGGGATTGGTACCAACTCATCAATCAAGCATGTAGGAGTAGGCTCGACTTGCTCATCTCCATGCGCCTCCTTGGTTGAAGGGAACTTCCCATGCTCAACCATCTCAACTCCAATGCGCCTCCGTAGGTGAAGGGAGAATCCCATGCTCACCATGCTCAACTCCCTCGCCTCCTAAGTCGTCCTCAAGTGGTGGCATCTTGGATACTTGTGCATTGAGCTCGTCGAAGTAGAGCTTCTTGGCGCTTGGCGTTGTGCATTGCCATGCCACGTGACCCTTGGTCTTGCACACCTCACATAGGAGATTGGGACATTCCCGTGGAAGGTGGCCTTGTTGCTTGCACTTGTAGCATCGGAGTCCATAGGCATATGACGAGGTAGGGGCCATTGTGGTGGTGGCGCAAGAGGTAGAAGTCGCCTTATGAGGAAGGTCTTCATGTCGAGGCTCTCGTCTTCTTGCCTCATCACCATGTCTTGAGTGGTGTCGTCGAAGATCATGTGTGGAAGGATGTCGATGTAGACCATGAGGTGGTGGTGGTCGACGACGATCATGAGATGGTGTGAGTCGATGGCGGTCCTTGCCTTGCCTAGGTGATGGCTCATGTTGGGGGCGCTCTTGATGCTCCATATGATGTCCGTGATGTCGATGATCTTGTGCATAGGCACTCTCATGATGGCGCCTTGTGGAGCTTGGAGAAGTGTGTCGATGCCGAATATGTTGGGGACGCTCTTGATGATCCACATGATGATGCCATCGTGGAGGTCCTCGATCTTCATATGTAGCTCCATTGGCCAAGTAGGGGTATGTGGGAGCATCGGCGGTATGCATGGTGGGGTCGATGTCGTCCTCGTCGTGGTGCTCCACCATGTCGTCCATGCTTGTTGAGCAAGTGTCGATGTAGAGCTCGTCGATGTCGTCCATGTTGGCGATGCTCGCGGAGCCATAGTCGGTGTAGAGCTCCTCGATGTCGGTCATGTTGGCGACGCTCGCGGAGCCATAGTCGGTGTAGAGCTCCACATGTTCCTCCACATCCGCGGTGCTTGAAGAGGCATCTTCCTCGAAGTGCTCCGTGTACTCCTCCATATCTTCGTCTTCGCTATCCATGTTAGCACGACAATATCTATATGGTGTATGTTAGTGGAAGAACACTACCTCGCAATCTTACCGTGGTATGACAAGATTGGGGTGATCCAACAAACCGAGAGTTAGAACAATTGTATCGGGCACTCACACAAAGACACACGCAAAAGCTAGCAAATATGGTGGTAGGTAAGTGTGGTGGAAAGCCAAAAGATGAAATCCTAAATCAAGTTTGTTGTTAAGGGTGGGTAAGATCCAAAAACTCAAATGTCAAAGCGATGATCACTATAAACACGGAAAAGATGTGGAACTCACACACGGGATAAGCGGGGTTAGTGCGACCAAGGAATGAGCGGAAAAGTGTATGAAGCCCGAAAGCAAGGTTGCTCGGTGTCACACTAACACAAGGAGAGGCAAAGCTTTGGTTGCAAACGAAGAGACAACAAGATTCACACGCGGCCTCTCTTCTCTTTTCTCTCTTTTGCTTAAAAGCTTTTTCCTCTTTTTGTATTTGGTGGCACTTACCCTCTTTGTGTATTTGTATGTATGATGGCACTCACACACTTTTGCTCTATGGTGCACTTGCACTCTTTTTTGTGTTTTGGCGGCTTTTTCTCGCACTATGTTAGCGTTAGCTCGCTTTTGCTATCTTGCCACACGAGTTTTGCTTAGAAGCTTGACTCCACACTACACACACACCTCACAATCGGGGCCACGTGCAATGTCTCGCAACACTAGATAAGCAATGCTCGATAGGATAGATCGACAAAGAAGAGGGGTTACAAGGTGATGCAAGTTATACCTGCGATGGTGGAGATGATGGTGGTGGTCGGCGGTGGTCGGCGGTGGTGTTAGTCGATGTCGAAGACGGGAGCCCGGTCGGTGGTCCGGTCGGACCGGGTCTGGCGCCGGCTGCTCCGGTCTGGGGTCCGGTTGACCGGCTTCTGGGCCGGCTGGTCCGGTTGGCGGCCGGTTGACCGGGTTCTGCACCGGACGGTCCGGTCTGGGGGCCGGTTGACCGGTTTCGCAACTGGGTTGCACGATTTGGAGCTTTCTCTCTCCTGTTCTTGAGCGAAATCAAGCCAAATCGACCAAAACGAAGGGAAATGGTGGAATTGGGGGCTAGAAAGTGGGGGAAATAGTAGATCAAGCACCTCAACACCAAATCCATGGATCAAAACCACTCAAAACGCAACCAAATCGCAGATCCATCCAAAGGCAAATTAGGGCTATTTTTTTTTTTTTTTTTTGGTATTTTTGGGGAAAATTTTTAGAGACGAAATTGGGTGGGTGGGGGGTCAAATTCGCGGAAACCAAAGGCTGCTGATACCATATGTTAAGGTCTAAGACCCCGTGTGTGGCCCGATCTCGCGAATGACCCAAGAATCAAAGGGGGAAAGAGAGGGAGAGGCGGAAGAACACGAAGAACGCGAAGAACACAACGCACACCAACCCGATACAATCGATACTTACCCTCGTGGCTCGATGGACCACGCCAATAGAATCACCACGGGAGAGACTCGAGGTAGAATCCCGGAGTGAGAGATCGGTGTTGAGGATGGAGGTAGGTGAGGGAGAGAGAGTGGGCTACACTAGAATCTCACTCACATAGATCCAATCATCCAACATGGGGTGCCTTGATACAAAGGGGATGAAACCCTAGGGAGACAAAGCTCAAAGTCATGTTTAAGCCTAAATCTTGTCTAATCTCAGATCTGAGCCAACTAGCCTATTTATAGGTGGGGGCGAAGGGATAAGTTACACGCTGAAAAGTGCTGTTGTGCTGAAGTTCGATAGGGCGGAAGTTCCGGCCGTCTTGGGCGGAAGTTCCGGTCAGGGGCGGAAGTTCCGGTCTTCGGGGCCGGAAGTTCCGGTCCGGCCGGAAGTTCCGGCCAAGTTCCGGCCAAGTTCCGGAAATGGCCAATTTCCTTGCAGTAACATCCAGGGGCGTTTCGGCGTAATTTCGGAACTTGGGCGGAACTTGGGCGGAAGTTCCGAGTGGGCGGAAGTTCCGGTCCCTCGGGGCGGAAGTTCCGGCCTGATCCTTTTCTCTAGGCGCTGGAAGGCATCTTGGCGGCATCTGGGCGGAAGTTCCGGTCCTTGGGGGCGGAAGTTCCGGTTGGGCGGAAGTTCCGGCCATCAGGGGCGGAAGTTCCGGCCTGGAGCGTCCAGCTCCTCTTTCTCCTTCTCTTCTTCCTTCATTCTTCTTCTTCCTTGCACCATGGGAGTTCCTTCTCTCTTGGTCCTTGTCGATGTCGGTACCTATAGACACAATGATGATAGGCATGAGGTAGCATGCCATTCAAGTTGGTGTTGAGATTGACAATAGAGAGGAAGGAGTTCACCTTGACGTATATGGCGGGGTTTTGTGTTGTTGGTCCACTTGGGGGACTCCTTGGCCATGGTGTAGCGTCGACGATAGGCGGGGCTGCATCAAAAGAGCTGCTGATACCATATGATGAGGGCTAAGCCCGGGGATGTGCCCGATCTTCACGGATTTGGGTGTATTTCGTGGGGGAGGTGGATGAACACGATGAACACGACGAACACGGGGAAGAATTCGTGGGGATACAACTCACACACGCACACAAACCGGTTTCTCCTCGTAGGCCCGATACACCTACTCGATAGAGGTTGCGAGAAAAGACCTTCCGGTAGAAGTCCCGCAAAGAGATCGGCAAATCGAAACACGCGAGATCTAGAAGGGTGAAAAGACCGGAAGGTTGATAGAAGTGCAAGCAAAAGACCAAAAGGTAGAAGTGCAAGCAAAAGATCAACAAACGGTAGAAGTCACCAAAGAGATCATCACGCGTCGATAAGGAGCCCGGGTGGATACAAGATCATAGATCTAGGGTTTCCCACATGGGTAAGAGCAAAGCTCAAGTTTCTTCTTAGTTCATCTCTAACCCTAATCTGGAGGAAGGGGTGAGGTATTTATAGACCCAGATTCATACAGGGGTAAAGTCGGAATTACATAAATTATCCTGGTCCATGGATACGAAATCGACGGTTGAGATGAAGTCAACAGGGGTGGGGCCGGCAGTGCCGGTGAGGATGGGCCGGCCGATGTGGGCAGCAGTGCCGCTGGTTCGAGGCCGCGATGCCGGTCTTGGTTCTCGTCGAGTCTTTAGCTGGAGGGCACGCAGCGGTGCCGAGGTCTGGAGGCCGGTAGTGCCGGGGTGAGCAGGCGGCAGTCTTGGGGCTTGAGCCGGCAGTGCGGGGCCACGAGGCGTCCTTCAGCTGGGACTCTTCTTCTCCTTCTTCCTTGTCCATCTTCGGGTCTGCTGTGCTGTCCTTCTCTCGAGGTTCATACCTGATAACACAAAGCATATCGGCCTGAGGTAGCAGCCCATCCAATGGGGTATCGAGATCAAGGGTAGTGAGGAGTAAGTTCACCTTATCATGTAGCGCTTTGACTCGAGCCCGTGTCATCGGTCCACTTGGGGGACTTGTTGGTCTTGGTGTAGCGTCGTCGATGAACGGGGCTACATCACCAAATAGGTAGAAGTGCAAGCAAAAGATCAAACAAACGGTAGAAGTCGCCAAAGAGATCTTCACGAGTTGATAAGGAGCCCGGGTGGGGATACAAGATCATAGATCTAGGTAGGGTTCCCACAAGGGTGAGCCATGCTCAGGTTTAATTTCACATCAAGTCTAATCTCAGATCTGAGCCAACTAGCCTATTTATAGGTGGGGGCGAAGGGATAAGTTACACGCTGAAAAGTGATGTTGTGCTGAAGTTCGGTAGGGCGGAAGTTCCGGCCGGCTTGGGCGGAAGTTCCGGTCAGGGGCGGAAGTTCTGGTCTTGGGGGCCGGAAGTTCCGGTCCGGCCGGAAGTTCCGGCCAAGTTCCGGCCTAGTTCCGAATATGGCCCATTTCCTTGCAGTAACATCCAGGGGCGTTTTGGCGTAATTTCGGAACTTGGGCGGAAGTTCCGAGAGGGCGGAAGTTCCGGTCCCTCGGGGCGGAAGTTCCGGCCTGCTCCATTTCTCTGGGCGCTGGAAGGCATCTTGGCGGCATCTGGGCGGAAGTTCCGGTCGTTGGGGACGGAAGTTCCGGCCATCAGGGGCGGAAGTTCCGGCCTGGAGCGTCCAGCTCCTCTTTCTCCTTCTCTTCCATGCTTCCGTGACATCGGCCTTGCGTCCTCGGGTCTCCATGGCATCCTCTCTTCCCTCCGTACTTGTCGTCGAGTTCCTATCATCAAGACATGACGGAGTATGAAGTAGTATATCGTCCCAAATGGGCGATTCGAGGCACGCGTAAAGGAGAAGATTCACCTTGGCGTGCCGTCTTGGCGATGAAGCACATGATGCGGTGAAGACCGAAGGTCGCCCCGTATCATCTCCCCCACTTGAAAAAGAGTCGTCCTCGACGATAGCTCTTCACAAACTTGTATAGGAGGTAGATGACAACCACGCTTGAATGTCCCGTCACTTGTCAAGAGCCCTATCAATAGCACAAGAGAAGCAATAGAACACTCAAAGCATAGCCAATGTTGAACGGTTTTAACAAGGGGCCTTATGTAGAAGGAGGTCACCTTATCGTGATATCGGTGTGCTCTCATGGAGAGGTCTTGTGTAGTAGAGGTGTGGGGTTGAACCCATTCGTTGACGCTCATCCACAAGTCACTTGTACCTTCACACAACAAAGACCAAGCAAAATATGTTTGTGTGTGATATTGGAGCACATCATCAATGACATGTCCTTTCATGTTCACAACACCGTTAGCACAACACAAATTTATCAAGAATAATGCATGTGCAAGGTCAATGTGTAATAACTCCATATGAACATCTTCAAAATGTGGAAACACAAAAACTCCAAATTGTGAGACGACTATGATGTCCATCTCATGTAGGAACTCATGTGCATTATTGCACTCAAGGCATCGGAAAGAGAAATTGTTCAACATCCTTGAATCAATTAGAGGAGAATTTGGCCAAAACACATAAGGGGAAGTGTCCAAAGTATCAACAACACGTGTGCACACAAACCATTGGAAAGAGAAATTGGTCCTCATGTTTGTTGCAACACAAAACATATCATCCAAAAAGTTCATCAAGAAGACATTTGTACAACCGTGTGTGCCACCAAACCAAATGAAAGAGGAATTGTTCAACTTGTTTGAGGCAACACCAACGGTAAGAATCACATCATCATGCTTGCCAAAGAA
This sequence comes from Lolium perenne, assembly GCF_019359855.2. Lineage (NCBI taxonomy): Eukaryota > Viridiplantae > Streptophyta > Magnoliopsida > Poales > Poaceae > Lolium > Lolium perenne. Next base: position 103,105,803 of record NC_067248.2, read on the forward strand.
CCATAAGAAAGAGAAATTGTTCGGCATGTTCAATGCAAAGCATGGGAAAGGTATTAGAGCCGGGTTCGATCTTGAACGAACTTGTATTATGCGCTCAATCAAATACGAAGCATCAAGTTGTTTCTCCAAGAGGCATTTTGCAAAAGTGGTGATCAAAAGAGTTTCGATGTATCCAAAATGTGGTAGGACAAAAATTTGTGCAAGTAAAAGTTTGCTTTGGAAGGTGTCAAAAATGTTGTGTGTAGTATTGTCCCACACAAATGGAACAATCAAAAGGCAAGTATCGGCGTCAAAATTTGGGGCAAAATTGTTATGTGCAATGGCAAAGCTATGGAGACTTCTAGCTTGGGGAAGTATGGTTGGCGTGAGCCTATTATGGGTATCCTCAAGTGTCAAAGAATCCATTGTAATTGCCAAAGATGAAAGGAGAAATCCAAAGGAGAGCAACTTTTGGTGTGACATGTGGCACAAGGTGCATAATGTGTCTCTCACATGTATGACATGATCCTTGAGGTTCTCGGAGCGTATGATGATATCATCAATACATACAACAACCATTGTGCCAACAAGATCTTTCAAGATATGTTGCATAAGAAGCAAAAGAGGTGACGAGGAATTGGACCAAACCGGAAGCTCGACAAGAAATGTCGGAAACACACGATGGCGAAGGTGTTGGGAAACATACCCTTTGGTTTGAATCCCGCGGGTTTGGTGATGGAAGTTGTCCTTGGTGGGGTAGCTCTCGATGGCACGTGTCGTCAACTCATGCTCCGTGGCGGTGGATGTTGTCGTTCGGGTACCTCTACACCCAATGGAGAAAACAAAAAGCGTGTGTGCATGGTAGATGAATACATCATCCATCATGATGTTCCATGTCTTGTGCACATCACCATTAGTGTCAAGCAAGATAGTATGAAATGCATGGTGATGGTGCATATGGCAAGAAGGTGCATTCATGGCATGTGGTAACTTAGGATCATCAAAAATTGAGAAGGCTATGGGGGCCATCTCATGGATAATGAAATAAGCATTCTTGCATACCAAGCATAAGAAAGAGTCATTATTCACAATCTTGGATGCAAGGAACATGGAATAGTGTAAACACTTTGGGCAAAGCATGTTTAACATATTATCATTGTTGTCGACAACCCTATGGAAAGAGCAAGTGTTCATCAAGGGTGTCACAACACAAGCATTAGCATCATCATTTTCATTGCAAGCAATACATGGTAAAGAGCAATTGTTCGACATATTGCAAGCAATAGGAGAGAAAGTGAAACTCTCATAGCATGGCATGACCATATTGTCACAAGCAAGTGATTCCACATGATCAACAATGTTATCAAGCAAATCATCACATGGGAAAGACAAATTGTTCAACAAGTTGCATGCAATGGGATTTATTGATGCAGCCCCACCCAAGGTCGACACTACATCAAGACCGACAAGCCCTCCTCGTGGTCCAATGACACGAGCTCGAGCCCAAGCACTACGCCAAGAGGTGAATTCGCTCCTCTCCACCTATGACTTTGACACCCCCTTGGATGGCTTGCTGCTTCATGCAAATACACTATGTTCAATCAGGTACATCGACCAAGACACAAGCCATGGAGACCAAGACGTTGGAGAGAGAGCTAGAAACGATGAAGATGGAGCTACAGCGCACAGGCCGGAACTTCCGCCCCCCAGGACCGGAACTTCCGGCCAGATTCCTCCAAGATGCCCCCAAGATGCCCTCCAGCGCGCAGGAAAAAGCATCGGACCGGAACTTCCGCCCCGAGGGACCGGAACTTCCGCCCGGTCGGAACTTCCGCCCAAGTTCCGCCCAAGTTCCGAAAGTCCGTCAAAACGCCCCTGGATGTTACTGCAAGGAAACGGGCTAATTTCGGAACTTGGCCGGAACTTGGCCGGAACTTCCGGCCTGGCCGGAACTTCCGGCCCCCAGGACCGGAACTTCCGCCCCTGACCGGAAATTCCGCCCAAGATGACCGGAACTTCCGCCACCGCGAACTTCAGCACAGCACTACTTTTCAGCGTGTAACTTAACTCTTCGCCCCCTACCTATAAATAGCCTAGTTGGCTCAGATCTGGGATTAGACTTGATGTGAAATTAAAACACGAGCTTTGCTCATGACCCTTGTGGGAACCCTTCTAGATCTACCATCTTCGAAGTTATCAACTCTTCTAGGAAGTCGATCTCTTCCATTCTAGGAATTCTAGTGTTTGGATCTTTTGCTATTTGCAATTCTATCTTTGCGCTCTTTTCCTCTTTGGAACTCTATCGATTTCTATTGCCAATCTTTTGTGAGGGCTTCTACTCCTCGTGAGTCTTTTACCTCGCAATTCTATTGGGTTGGTGTATCGGGCCAACGAAGAACAACCGGTCTGTGTGTGTGTGTTGCGTTTGTATCTCCGATCCACCCCCATCTACCACCGTGTTCTTCGCGTTCCTCCACCTCCCCCACGAATCCCTTCAAATCCGTGAAGATCGGGCACATCCCTGGGCTTAGCCCTTATCATATGGTATCAAGAGCTCCTTGGTTGCCACGGATTTGACCCCCACACCCACCAATTCCACCAATTTCGCCCAAAAAATTTTCCAAAAAATTTTCCCAAAAAATAGCCCCAAATTGGCCTTGGTTGGATCTCGTGATTTGTTGAGTTTTTGGTGGTTTTGGTCCAATAGAAACTTGTCTTTGGTGTTGATCTGCAATTCCCCCACCTTCCCACCGCTCTTAGTGCCAAATTTTCCACGAATTCGAAGATTTTCGGCCCGGATTTCCGCCCAAATCGAAGAACAGCCCGCAGATCTGATTGCGACCGGAAGTTCCGCCCCGGAGGACCGGAAGTTCCGCCCGGGACCGGAAGTTCCGCCCCTCAGGACCGGAAGTTCCGCCTGGCCGAATTTTTGACAGCATTCTTCGTTTTTCGTTTTGGCACTAACCCCTTGTGTTTGGACTTCGTTGTGTGTGCCATTTCAGCTACCACAAGCTTCCGCAACATCAACTACGACGACGGCACCCCGAGGATCCAAGCGGTTCATTTGACACCATCCACCATAGCAAGTTCAACATCGTCGGCCACCGTCATCAAGTGGTATAACTTGCCCCCTAACTTGTAGCCTTAGCTTCCTTTGCGTACCTTTCCTATCGAGAGTGGCTTTCTAGTGTTGCGAAGCATTGCGCAAGCGTCCCGACCGTGAGGGTGTGCGTGTGTTGAGCAAAGCTACGAAGCAAGCTCGTGTGAAAAGATAGGCAAAAGAAGTGTGACATACTTACATAGATAGTGAGAAAAAGAAAGCTTCTAAGCATACAAAAAAAAGGAAAAGAAAAAGAAAAAGAGTGTGAGTGACACCTATACACAAAAGAGTCCAAAGCTTATAAGCAAAAGAGAGAAAAGAGAAGAGAGGCGTCTTACGCAAATCTTGTTGCTTCTCAATTTTGCAACCAAGCCACGGTCTCTCTTGCGTTAGCGTGACACCGAGCTAGTAGTCTTTGTTAGGACCAATTTTGTTCGTGCTCATTTTCCGTCGCGCTAACCCCATTTTGTCCCACGCGTGTGTTCCACCTTGTGCATGCCTTTTGTGATCACCGCCGTTGACTTGTGACTTTTGGATCTTACCCACTTTTGACAATAGACTTTTCGTTTGGTTCTTCCATTTGGCTTTCCACACCCACACCTAACACGATATAGAGTTTTGTTTTGTGTGTGTAACCGGTTGTTCTTCACCTTGACACACCTTTCCAATTTTGTTGTGAGTCTTTGACTTACTTGTGAGTTTTCCTCTAACCCCCCACAACATAGTTCTTGTTTTAGTTTGTGACCATGTCTAGTGGAGAGGGGAACCAACTACCAATGACGCGGCACCAACATTGGATCGCTACTCAAGCCGTCAACAAGAGCATACATGATCTCACGGCAAGGATAGATGAGACCGTCATTCGCTATGAAGAACGAGCTCAAGTACAAAGAAGAGACCTCAATGTCCAAGTGCAAGACATCCATGACAAGCTTGATGCTCAAGCCCATGGTATGAGGGCCACACTCGCTACTCAAGGTCAACAAAACATGGCGAGCATGCGGAGACAAGAAGAAAGGTTGGCACGCCTTGAGCAAGCTATTGCCACCATCGCCAACAACCGAAGCCAACACTCAAGGTCTTCGCGCTGTCATAGTTCAAGGCATCGAACTCCGTCACCATCTCATCATGCCTCTAATGATGACCCACACCACCATAATGTGGATGCTCAAGTGCTTCAACGACAAGCTCAAGAAATGGAGCAAGCAAGAGCTCAACTTGAACAAGAAAGGCTACAACAAGCAAATCGTGAAGCTCAATTCCAAGAGGAACAACAACGTCTTCATCATGATCAAGATCTCCTTCATGCACGTGAACAAGAACGTCATCGCCATGAACAAGAGGAACTTCAACACCAAGGGCAACCTCGCCCATCTCAAGTGAACCAAGAACGCCAAATTATCAATGTTGATGCTCCTCAAGATAATGGCGCAAGAAGGAACAACAATGATAATAGAAGACACAATTCCTTCAATCATCGAGCTCGTCAACTACCTCATGCACCTCAAGATGAAGCAAGGCACCACAATGAAGATGACGCACCAAGTGAAGCTAGTGTAAGGCAACACCCTCGGCCACCACTTGGAAGGCGTCCTCCTCCTCCAAACCGCCGCAATGATGATGAGGATCTTCATCAACAACCTCGCAACCATAATGAGGATGATGAGGAAGAAAGACCACCTCCTCGACGCAATGACCGCAATGAGGAAGAAATCTTTGGGAAGCTCAAATTCACCATGCCTAAGTTCCAAGGAGAGGAAGATCCCGACGCATACTTGTCTTGGGTCCTCAAGGTTGATAAGATATTCCGCATCCACAACTTCTCCGAAGCAAAGAAAGTTGCCATGGCATCACTTGAGTTTGAAGGATATGCAAATGTTTGGTGGGAAGAGGTAAACAAGAAGCGTGAGAAGGAAGACTTAGCACCCATTGATACATGGGAAGAGATGCAAGAAGTCATGCACACCCGCTTTGTACCAACTCACCACAAGCGTGACCTCTTCAACAAGCTCACTCAACTCAAGCAAAGCTACAAGTCCGTTGAGGAATATTACAAGGAGATGCACATGACAATGATGAGTGCAAATGTGGATGAGCGAGAAGAGCAAACTATGGCAAGATTCTTGAATGGACTAAACATCCCCGTCAAGAGGATAGTGGAATTCTTGCCTTACAAAAACATGGTTGAGCTACTCCACCAAGCAACAAGGGCCGAACGCCAAGTGCGAGAAGACCTAGCAAGTGCAAAGACAAAGACCTTCTTCGCCGCAAGAAATGCCATGAATGCCTCCTCAAGCATCAAGAACACAAGTGCACTTGCCTCCAAGGATCCTCCAAAGCAAGCAAGAAGTGCCATCAAGACAACAAGCTTCAAGCCGGAGCAATCTACCATGTCCTCCAAAGCTTCCACCGGATCTAGTAACATCACTTGCTTCAAGTGTGGTGCTCAAGGACATAAATCCTTTGAATGCAAGAACACAAGAGTTATGATCACTCGAGATGATGGAGATGTGGAGTACTTGAGTGAAGGTGAATATGAAGCCTTGGTACAAGCCGCAACCTCTCATGAAGAAGATGACTTGGAAGACCAAGAGCAAGTCCTATGCGTGCATGATGCAAGCCATTCTCTTGTGGTGACCAAAGTGTTGACAACCCATGCACTTCCAAATGAAGACCAAAGGTGCAATATCTTCCAAACAAGAGCCGGAATCAATGGCAAGTCAATAAAGGTTATCATCGATGGAGGGAGTTGCCACAATCTTGCAAGCACCGAACTATGCACCAAGCTCAACCTCCCGCTCCGGAAACACCCCCATCCCTACCATGTGCAATGGCTAAGCGACAATGGAAATGTGAAGATCCAACACACCGTCACGATATCCTTCAAGATTGGCGCTTATGAAGACACCATTGATTGTGACGTCGTGCCTATGACGGTGTGCCACATGTTACTTGGTCGCCCTTGGCAATATGACAAGAAAGCCAACCATGATGGCTACACAAATGCCTATAGCTTCAAGGTCAACGACAAGACCTACATCCTACGCCCAATGACTCCTAGCCAAGTAATTGCGGACAATGCAAAGGCTTTAGCGAGGGCTAAGGAAGCCACTATCACTAGTGAGTTGAGAGGTGAGAGAGTGATCCACCAAAAAGAGAGTGAGCGCCACAAACCATATGTGAGTGAGATGAAGAGTGTCCTCATAGCTACCAAGAGTGAGATGAGAGAAGTGCACCACAACCCATCCACCACCCTACACTACGTGCTCATTTGCAAGGGCCCCTCGGCGGAGACTAACGACTTAACCAACATTCCTTCGTCTTTGTTGTCTCTTTTGAAGGAATTCCAAGACGTCTTCCCCGACGAGCTACCTCATGGACTACCACCGCTTCGGGGCATCGAGCACCGCATCGACCTCATACCCGGCGCTCCCCTTCCAAACCGAGCCGCCTACCGCACCAACCCCGAAGACACAAAGGAGATTCAACGACAAATACAAGACCTCCTCGCCAAAGGGTACGTTCGAGAAAGCCTTAGCCCTTGCGCCGTTCCCGTGATTCTTGTGCCTAAACCGGATGAGACGCAACGGATGTGTATGGATTGTCGACCCATCAATGCCATTACCGTCCGTTATCGCCATCCCATTCCGCGTTTAGACGACATGCTTGATGAATTGAGTGGTGCCACCATTTTCTCTAAGATTGATTTGCGTAGTGGCTACCACCAAATTCGCATGGCAATTGGTGATGAATGGAAGACGGCATTCAAGACCAAGCTTGGTCTATATGAATGGCTTGTCATGCCATTTGGTCTTTCTAATGCTCCTTCGACTTTCATGCGTCTTATGAATCACATTTTGAGACCACTCATTGGCAAGAGCGTGGTTGTTTACTTTGATGACATTCTCGTCTATAGCAAAAATCTCGAGGACCATGTTCAACATGTGAGAGAAGTCTTATGCATATTGCGCCACGAGAAGCTCTATGTCAACCTCCCAAAATGCACCTTTGCTCAAAACAAATTGGTTTTTCTTGGTTTTGTGGTTTCCGCCAACGGGATTGAAGTTGATTCTTCCAAAGTTGAGGCCATCCACAATTGGCCCACTCCCACAAATGTTGGTCAAGTTCGAAGCTTCCATGGACTCGCCGGATTTTACCGCCGCTTTGTGAAAGATTTTAGCACCATCGCTTGCCCTTTAAACGAGCTTACAAAAAAGAATGTTCCGTTTGTTTGGGGCAAAGCACAACAAAAAGCTTTTGATGAATTGAAAAAGAGACTCACCGAGGCACCACTACTTGTTCTTCCCGATTTGGCTAAAACATTTGAGATAGAATATGACGCGAGTGGCCTTGGAATCGGTGGTGTCCTCATGCAAAATGGAAAACCCGTGGCATACTATAGCGAGAAGTTGGATGGCGCACGCCTCAACTATCCTATATATGACAAGGAACTTTATGCTTTGGTCCGTGTTCTTGAAGTTTGGCAACATTATCTTTGGCCAAAAGAGTTCATTATTCACTCCGACCATGAATCTTTGAAGTATTTGAAAAGTCAACACAATTTGAACAAAAGACATGCAAAATGGGTTGAGTTCATTGAGTCCTTTCCATATGTAATCAAATACAAGAAGGGCAAGGACAATGTAGTTGCGGATGCCCTTTCCCGCAAACTCACCCTTTTACTCACTCGTTTGGATTTCCATGTGTTGGGTCTTGATGAAATCAAAGAACAATATGCCTCTGATACCTTCTTTGGCCCAATTTTTGCAAAGTGTTCCATTGAAAAGGGCATCGATGATTTCTATTTGCACCAAGGATTCTTGTTTAAGGGCAACAAACTTTGTGTTCCAATGTCCTCGCTTCGCCTTTTGCTCTTACAAGAATCGCATGGTGGTGGTCTCATGGGTCACTTTGGACGTGACAAGACACTCTCTATGCTCTCTACCCATTACTATTGGCCACGAATGAAGCGCGATGTGGAGCGCCTATGCAACCGTTGCACGACATGTTTACAAGCTAAGTCCACCTCCAACTCTTATGGTCTTTATACACCGTTGCCTATTCCTTATGCTCCTTGGTCCGATATAAGCATGGACTTTGTACTAGGATTACCTCGAACTAAATATGGTCATGATTCAATCTTTGTGGTAGTTGATAGATTCTCAAAAATGGCTCACTTTATACCATGCTCCCGAACGGATGATGCTTCACACATTGCCTCCTTGTTTTTTAGGGAAATTGTGAGACTCCACGGTGTACCAAGAAGAATTGTCTCCGACCGAGATGTCAAGTTCATGAGCTACCTTTGGAAGACACTAATGGCCAAGTTCAACGTCAAGCTTTTGTTCTCATCATCCTCGCACCCCCAAACCGATGGGCAAACCGAAGTGGTGAACCGAAGCCTCTCCACGCTACTACGAGTCCTCGTCAAGAAGAATTTGAAAGCATGGGAAGATTGCATCCCACATGCGGAGTTTGCCTACAACCGCGCCAAGCACTCTACAACATCGAGAAGCCCATTCATGGTCGTCTACGGGTTTGAACCACCTACGGCAATCGACCTCCTTCCTCTTCCGCTACATGAGCAAGTGAACATGGACATCGACAAGCGAGCACAATACATGAAGAAGCTCCATGAAGACACAAGGGCAACGATCGAGCAACAAGTTCTCCGTCAAGCCACAAGACTAAACTTGAAGAAAAAAGCACGGATCTTCAATGAAGGCGATCTAGTGTGGATACACCTTCGCAAGGACCGTTTCCCTCAAGAAAGAAACTCCAAGCTCAAGCCCCGAGGTGATGGTCCCTTCAAGGTCCTCAAGCGCATCAACGACAACGCCTACGTCATCGACATACCAACATCCAAGAACTTGGTGAGCAACACGTTCAATGTGTCCGATCTCTCACCATACCATGGAGATGAGAAGAACATCGAGTCGAGGACGACTCTTTCCCAAGGGGGGGAGATGATGCAGCCCCACCCAAGGTCGACACTACATCAAGACCGACAAGCCCTCCTCGTGGTCCAATGACACGAGCTCGAGCCCAAGCACTACACCAAGAGGTGAATTCGCTCCTCTCCACCTATGACTTTGACACCCCCTTGGATGGCTTGCTGCTTCATGCAAATACACTATGTTCAATCAGGTACATCGACCAAGACACAAGCCATGGAGACCAAGACGTTGGAGAGAGAGCTGGAAACGATGAAGATGGAGCTACAGCGCACAGGCCGGAACTTCCGCCCCCCAGGACCGGAACTTCCGGCCAGATTCCTCCAAGATGCCCCCAAGATGCCCTCCAGCGCGCAGGAAAAAGCATCGGACCGGAACTTCCGCCCCGAGGGACCGGAACTTCCGCCCGGTCGGAACTTCCGCCCAAGTTCCGCCCAAGTTCCGAAAGTCCGTCAAAACGCCCCTGGATGTTACTGCAAGGAAACGGGCTAATTTCGGAACTTGGCCGGAACTTGGCCGGAACTTCCGGCCTGGCCGAAACTTCCGGCCCCCAGGACGGGAACTTCCGCCCCTGACCGGAACTTCCGCCCAAGATGACCGGAACTTCCGCCACCGCGAACTTCAGCACAACACTACTTTTCAGCGTGTAACTTAACTCTTCGCCCCCTACCTATAAATAGCCTAGTTGGCTCAGATCTGGGATTAGACTTGATGTGAAATTAAAACACGAGCTTTGCTCATGACCCTTGTGGGAACCCTTCTAGATCTACCATCTACGAAGTTATCAACTCTTCTAGGAAGTCGATCTCTTCCATTCTAGGAATTCTAGTGTTTGGATCTTTTGCTATTTGCAATTCTATCTTTGCGCTCTTTTCCTCTTTGGAACTCTATCGATTTCTATTGCCAATCTTTTGTGAGGGCTTCTACTCCTCGTGAGTCTTTTACCTCGCAATTCTATTGGGTTGGTGTATTGGGCCAACGAAGAACAACCGGTCTGTGTGTGAGCGTTGCGTTTGTATCTCCGATCCACCCCCATCTACCACCGTGTTCTTCGCGTTCCTCCACCTCCCCCACGAATCCCTTCAAATCCGTGAAGATCGGGCACATCCCTGGGCTTAGCCCTTATCATTTATATTGAAATACTCATAGCATGGCATGATTATATTGTCACAAGCAAGCATACCCACATGATCAACAATGTTATCAAGTAAAGCATCACATGGAGGAATGAACGAAGCATGTGGCATAGCAATTGTATCCTCAAGATCATGCATGCACTCATAAGTCATCATGTCCACTAGTGGGATCATGGCATCATCAACACCCATATAGGTACCTTTGTAGTCCGACTCATTTGAGGTAGGTGTTGTGGAAGTGGTAGGATCCATGTGGTCGACATCTTTGACTTCTTGTAAGCATGGTGTGATATCATCATCTTCATGCACCATGTACATCTTCTCCATGATCGGGAACTCGTCCTCCATGGAACCTATTGCAACATAAGAAGACACAAACGAGGGAGAGGTTAATGTGTTAGCAAATGCGATGTCCTCCATGGACCTATCATCTACCTCTCTCAACTCACTTTGTGTATCACTCATGTCCTCCAAATGGAAGCACTCAAACTCACATATGGGGTGGAAGTCACTCAACTCACTATCACTCTCGCTCAAGTGGGCTAAGTGGCTCTCATGCTCACATGGGTTGGTACCAACTCATCAATCAAGCATGTAGGAGTAGGTTCGACTTGCTCATCTCCATGCGCCTCCGTGGTTGAAGGGAACTTCCCATGCTCAACCATCTCAACTCCATTCGCCTCCATTGGTGAAGGGATCATCCCATGCTCACCATTCTCAACTCCATCGCCTCCCATGTTGACACCATTTGATGGCGCTATGGTGTTGTTGAGAGCTAGGCTCGAATCAACGTCACCCTTGACTTGGCCTTCTCGAGCTTCATCTTGAAGTGTGTGCTTCATCGTCGTCCTCTTGGCCATTTCCTTGCACCATTCTTTGAAGACAATGGTATCTTGAAGTGTCTTGTTGGCGATTTTGGCATCCAATTGGGCGAAGTAGAGCTTGTGGGCTTGCGGTGTGTTGCATTCCCATGTCATGTGCTTGTTGGATGTGCACACATCACAATGGAGATTGGGGCATTCCCAAAGATGACCGTCTTGTTTGCAACGAAAGCATTGGGAGCTACTTGATCTTGGTGGACAACGCATTGTCATGTTGGCATAATGACGGGTAGATCGTCCGTCATCTTGAAGTGTAGACTCCGTGGTCTTGATCTTGGGGCTTGAGCTTCTTGTAGGCGCCATCGTGGAGGTGGCGGTAGTAGGGGGAAGCACCATAAGATGTGGTTCCGCTTTCTTTGCGCTTGACACCATCTTCCTTGTTGATGTAGTATCTTGTCTCGCACCATTGGAGATCTTCTCATGTGTAGGCGGTCTTGGAGATGCCATTGTGGTGGTGGCGCTAGGCTTTGTAGACACCATATGGTTGGTGTTGTTGTTCTTTGTAGCCTTGGCCGCTTCATGTTGAGGTTCTCGTCTTCTTGCATCATCACCATGTCTTGGGGGGTGTCGTCGAAGATCCTTGGGAGGTGTTGGTCGATGGCGAACATGAGGTGACTTGTGTCGGCGATGATCATGTGGTGACGCATGTCGATGGCGATCACGAGGTGGTGATGGTCGACGACAGTCTTGAGGTGACGAGTGTCGATGACGATCCTCAACATGCCTAGATGATGGTTCATGTAGCTTGGCAACTTGCTTGTGGCGCCTTCTTGAGCTCGGAGGAGAGTGTCGATGGCGATCATGGCGGGGACGCTCTTGTTGTTCCAAAGGACGAGCTCGATGTAGAGGATCATGTGCGGAAGCACTCTCATGGTGGCGCCGTCTTGAAGGTCCGCAACCGTCGTAAGTAGGTCCATTGGCCAAGGTGGGGAACTTGTAGGCACCATTCTTGTGCAAGGTGGTGTCGAAGCTCGGTTCCACCATGGTGTCAATGTCATAGTCGAGGTAGTGCTCGGTGCGGTGCTCCATCATGGCGTCGTAGTCGTAGTCGAGGTAGTGCTCGGTGCGGTGCTCCATCATGGTGTCGTAGTCGTAGTCGAGGTAGTGCTCCACCATGTCGTCGATGTTGTCGTCAAGCTCGGAGTGGTGGTCCACCATGTTGTCCATGCTTGGCGAGTCATGGTCGGTGTAGAGATGCTCGATGTCGGTCATGTCGCCAATGCTTGCGGAGCCATTGTCGGTGTCGAGCTCCACATGGTCCTCCATATCCGCGGTGCTTGCGGAGCTATCACCCTCATCGTACTCCATGTAGTCCTCCGTAGGCTCATCCTCACTATCCATGTTAGTCTCTAGGATTGGTGTATATATGGTGGAAGGAAAACTACCAAAAGTGTCAAAACTTGCAAACCAAAATCGAAAAAGTGTTTCAAGTCGAGGAACAACCGATATGTATGCACACACACAAAACAAAAACTCTATATGGTGTTAGGTATGGATGTGGAAAGCCAAATGGAAGAACCAAACGAAAAGTCTATTGTCAAAAGTGGGTAAGATCCAAAAGTCACAAGTCAAAGGCGGTGATCACAAAAGGCATACACAAGGTGGAACACACGCGTGGGACAAAATGGGGTTAGCGCGACGGAAAATGAGCACGGACAAAAATGGTCCTAACGAAGACTACTAGCTCGGTGTCACGCTAACGCAAGAGAGACCGTGGCTTGGTTGCAAAATTGAGAAGCAACTAGATTTGCGCAAGACGCCTCTCTTCTCTTTTCTCTCTTTTGCTTAGAAGCTTTGGACTCTTTTGTGTATAGGTGTCACTCACACTCTTTTTCTTTTTCTTTTTCTCTTTTTTTTGTATGCTTAGAAGCTTTCTTTTTCTCACTATCTATGTAAGTATGTCACACTTCTTTTGCCTATCTTTTCACACGAGCTTGCTTTGTAGCTTTGCTCAACACACGCACACCCTCACGGTCGGGACGCTTGCGCAATGCTTCGCAACACTAGAAAGCCACTCTCGATAGGAAAGGTACGCAAAGGAAGCTAAGGCTACAAGTTAGGGGGCAAGTTATACCACTTGATGAGGGTGGCCGACGATGTTGAACTTGCTATGGTGGAAGGTGTCAAATGAACCGCTTGGATCCTCGGGGTGCCGTCGTCGTAGTTGATGTTGCGGAAGCTTAGTGGTAGCTGAAATGGCACACACAACGAAGTCCAAACACAAGGGGTTAGTGCCAAAACGAAAAACGAAGAATGCTGTCAAAATTTCGGCCAGGCGGAACTTCCGGTCCTGAGGGGCGGAACTTCCGTTCCCCGGGCGGAACTTCCGGTCCTGAGGGGCGGAACTTCCGTTCCCCGGGCGGAACTTCCGGTCCTTCCGGGCGGAACTTCCGGTCGCAATCAGATCTGCGGGCTGTTCTTCGATTTGGGCGGAAATCCGGGCCGAAAATCTTCGAATTCGTGGAAAATTTGGCACTAAGAGCGGTGGGAAGGTGGGGAAATTGCAGATCAACACCAAAGACAAGTTTCTATTGGACCAAAACCACCAAAAACTCAACAAATCGCGAGATCCAACCAAGGCCAATTTGGGGCTATTTTTTGGGAAAAAATTTTGGAAATTTTTTTGGGCGAAATTGGTGGAATTGGTGGGTGTGGGGGTCAAATCCGTGGCAACCAAGGAGCTCTTGATACCATATGATACCATATGATAAGGGCTAAGCCCAGGGATGTGCCCGATCTTCACGGATTTGAAGGGATTCGTGGGGGTGGGTGGATGAACGCGATGAACACGTGGGGGAATCGCGGGGATACAACACACACACGCACACAATTCGAGTTTTCCCTCGTTGGCTCGAAACACCAACTCGATAGAGATTGCAGGAAAAGACCTTCCGGTAGAAGTCCCGCAAAGAGATCGACAAATCAAAGCTCGGGAGATCTGGAAGGGCGAAAAGACCGGAAGGTTTGATAGAAGTTCAAGCCAAAGACCAAATAGGTAGAAGTGCAAGCAAAAGATCAAACAAACGGTAGAAGTCGCCAAAGAGATCTTCACGAGTTGATAAGGAGCCCGGGTGGGGATACAAGATCATAGATCTAGGTAGGGTTCCCACAAGGGTGAGCCATGCTCAGGTTTAATTTCACATCAAGTCTAATCTCAGATCTGAGCCAACTAGCCTATTTATAGGTGGGGGCGAAGGGATAAGTTACACGCTGAAAAGTGCTGTTGTGCTGAAGTTCGGTAGGGCGGAAGTTCCGGTCGGCTTGGGCGGAAGTTCCGGTCAGGGGCGGAAGTTCCGGTCTTGGGGGCCGGAAGTTCCGGCCAAGTTCCGGCCTAGTTCCGAATATGGCCCATTTCCTTGCAGTAACATCCAGGGGCATTTTGGCGTAATTTCAGAACTGGGGCGGAACTTGGGCGGAAGTTCCGAGAGGGCGGAAGTTCCGGTCCCTCGGGGCGGAAGTTCCGGCCTGCTCCATTTCTCTGGGCGCTGGAAGGCATCTTGGCGGCATCTGGGCGGAAGTTCCGGTCGTTGCGGGCGGAAGTTCCGGTGGGGCGGAAGTTCCGGCCATCAGGGGCGGAAGTTCCGGCCTGGAGCGTCCAGCTCCTCTTTCTCCTTCTCTTCCATGCTTCCGTGACATCGGCCTTGCGTCCTCGGGTCTCCATGGCATCCTCTCTTCCCTCCGTACTTGTCGTCGAGTTCCTATCATCAAGACATGACGGAGTATGAAGTAGTATATCATCCCAAATGGGCGATTCGAGGCACGCGTAAAGGAGAAGATTCACCTTGGCGTGCCGTCTTGGCGATGAAGCACATGATGCGGTGAAGACCGAAGGTCGCCCCGTATCATCTCCCCCCACTTGAAAAAGAGTCGTCCTCGACGATAGCTCTTCACAAACTTGTATAGGAGGTAGATGACAACCACGCTTGAATGTCCCGTCACTTGTCAAGAGCCCTATCAATAGCACAAGAGAAGCAATAGAACACTCAAAGCATAGCCAATGTTGAACGGTTTTAACAAGGGGCCTTATGTAGAAGGAGGTCACCTTATCGTGATATCGGTGTGCTCTCATGGAGAGGTCTTGTGTAGTAGAGGTGTGGGGTTGAACCCATTCGTTGACGCTCATCCACAAGTCACTTGTACCTTCACACAACAAAAACCAAGCAAAATATGTTTGTGTGTGATATTGGAGCACATCATCAATGACATGTCCTTTCATGTTCACAACACCGTTAGCACAACACAAATTTATCAAGAATAATGCATGTGCAAGGTCAATGTGTAATAACTCCATATGAACATCTTCCAAATGTGGAAACACAAAAACTCCAAATTGTGAGACGACTATGATGTCCATCTCATGTAGGAACTCATGTGCATTATTGCACTCAAGGCATCGGAAAGAGAAATTGTTCAACATCCTTGAATCAATTAGAGGAGAATTTGGCCAAAACACATAAGGGGAAGTGTCCAAAGTATCAACAACACGTGTGCACACAAACCATTGGAAAGAGAAATTGGTCCTCATGTTTGTTGCAACACAAAACATATCATCCAAAAAGTTCATCAAGAAGACATTTGTACAACCGTGTGTGCCACCAAACCAAATGAAAGAGGAATTGTTCAACTTGTTTGAGGCAACACCAACGGTAAGAATCACATCATCATGCTTGCCAAAGAACCATAAGAAAGAGAAATTGTTCGGCATGTTCAATGCAAAGCATGGGAAAGGTATTAGAGCCGGGTTTGATCTTGAACGAACTTGTATTATGCGCTCAATCAAATACGAAGCATCAAGTTGTTTCTCCAAGAGGCATTTTGCAAAAGTGGTGATCAAAAGAGTTTCGATGTATCCAAAATGTGGTAGGACAAAAATTTGTGCAAGTAAAAGTTTGCTTTGGACGGTGTCAAAAATGTTGTGTGTAGCATTGTCCCACACAAATGGAACAATCAAAAGGCAAGTATCGGCGTCAAAATTTGGGGCAAAATTGTTATGTGCAATGGCAAAGCTATGGAGACTTCTAGCTTGGGGAAGTATGGTTGGCGTGAGCCTATTATGGGTATCCTCAAGTGTCAAAGAATCCATTGTAATTGCCAAAGATGAAAGGAGAAATCCAAAGGAGAGCAACTTTTGGTGTGACATGTGGCACAAGGTGCATAATGTGTCTCTCACATGTATGACATGATCCTTGAGGTTCTCGGAGCGTATGATGATATCATCAATACATACAACAACCATTGTGCCAACAAGATCTTTCAAGATATGTTGCATAAGAAGCAAAAGAGGTGACGAGGAATTGGACCAAACCGGAAGCTCGACAAGAAATGTCGGAAACACACGATGGCGAAGGTGTTGGGAAACATACCCTTTGGTTTGAATCCCGCGGGTTTGGTGATGGAGGTTGTCCTTGGTGGGGTAGCTCTCGATGGCACGTGTCGTCAACTCATGCTCCGTGGCGGTGGATGTTGTCGTTCGGGTACCTCTACACACAAGGGAGAAAACAAAAAGCGTGTGTGCATGGTAGATGAATACATCATCCATCATGATGTTCCATGTCTTGTGCACATCACCATTAGTGTCAAGCAGGATAGTATGAAATGCATGGTGATGGTGCATATGGCAAGAAGGTGCATTCATGGCATGTGGTAACTTAGGATCATCAAAAATTGAGAAGGCTATGGGGGCCATCTCATGGACAATGAAATAAGCATTCTTGCATACCAAGCATAAGAAAGAGTCATTATTCACAATCTTGGATGCAAGGAACATGGAATAGTGTAAACACTTTGGGCAAAGAATGTTTAACATATTATCATTGTTGTCGACAACCCTATGGAAAGAGCAAGTGTTCATCAAGGGTGTCACAACACAAGCATTAGCATCATCATTTTCATTGCAAGCAATACATGGTAAAGAGCAATTGTTCGACATATTGCAAGCAATAGGAGAGAAAGTGAAACTCTCATAGCATGGCATGACCATATTGTCACAAGCAAGTGATTCCACATGATCAACAATGTTATCAAGCAAAGCATCACATGGGAAAGACAAATTGTTCAACAAGTTGCATGCAATGGGATTTATATTGAAACACTCATAGCATGGCATGATCATATTGTCACAAGCAAGCATACCCACATGATCAACAATGTTATCAAGTAAAGCATCACATGGAGGAATGAACGAAGCATGTGGCATAGCAATTGTATCCTCAAGATCATGCATGCACTCATAAGTCATCATGTCCACTAGTGGGATCATGGCATCATCAACACCCATATAGGTACCTTTGTAGTCCGACTCATTTGAGGTAGGTGTTGTGGAAGTGGTAGGATCCATGTGGTCCACATCTTTGACTTCTTGTAAGCATGGTGTGATATCATCATCTTCATGCACCATGTACCGGAACAATTCGAGTTTTCCCTCGTTGGCTCGAAACACCAACTTGATAGAGATTGCAGGAAAAGACCTTCCGGTAGAAGTCCCGCAAAGAGATCGACAAATCAAAGCTCGGGAGATCTAGAAGGGCGAAAAGACCGGAAGGTTTGATAGAAGTGCAAGCAAAAGACCAAATAGGTAGAAGTGCAAGCAAAAGATCAAACAAACGGTAGAAGTCGCCAAAGAGATCTTCACGAGTTGATAAGGAGCCCGGGTGGGGATACAAGATCATAGATCTAGGTAGGGTTCCCACAAGGGTGAGCCATGCTCAGGTTTAATTTCACATCAAGTCTAATCTCAGATCTGAGCCAACTAGCCTATTTATAGGTGGGGGCGAAGGGATAAGTTACACGCTGAAAAGTGCTGTTGTGCTGAAGTTCGGTAGGGCGGAAGTTCCGGCCGTCTTGGGCGGAAGTTCCGGTCATGGGCGAAAGTTCCGGTCTTCGGGGCCGGAAGTTCCGGTCCGGCCGGAAGTTCCGGTCAAGTTCCGGCCAAGTTCCGAAAATGGCCAATTTCCTTGCAGTAACATCCAGGGGCGTTTCGGCGTTATTTCGGAACTTGGGCGGAACTTGGGCGGAAGTTCCGAGTGGGCGGAAGTTCCGGTCCCTCGGGGCGGAAGTTCCGGCCTGATCCGTTTCTCTGGGCGCTGGAAGGCATCTTGGCAGCATCTGGGCGGAAGTTCCGGTCCTTGGGGGCGGAAGTTCCGGTGGGGCGGAAGTTCCGGCCATCCGGGGCGGAAGTTCCGGCCTGGAGCGTCCAGCTCCTCTTTCTCCTTCTCTTCCATGCTTCCGTGACATCGGCCTTGCGTCCTCGGGTCTCCATGGCATCCTCTCTTCCCTCCGTACTTGTCGTCGAGTTCCTATCATCAAGACATGACGGAGTATGAAGTAGTATATCGTCCCAAATGGGCGATTCGAGGCACGCGTAAAGGAGAAGATTCACCTTGGCGTGCCGTCTTGGCGATGAAGCACATGATGCGGTGAAGACCGAAGGTCGCCCCGTATCATCTCCCCCCACTTGAAAAAGAGTCGTCCTCGACGATAGCTCTTCACAAACTTGTATAGGAGGTAGATGACAACCACGCTTGAATGTCTCGTCACTTGTCAAGAGCCCTATCAATAGCACAAGAGAAGCAAGAGAACACTCAAAGCATAGCCAATGTTCAACGGATTTAGCAAGGGGCCTTATGTAGAAGGAGGTCACCTTATCAAAGTGTCGGTGTGCTCTCATGGAGAGATCTTGTGTAGTCGAAGTGTGGGGTTGAACCCATTCGTTGACGCTCATCCACAAGTCACTTGTACCTTCACACAACAAAGACCAAGCAAAGTATATGTGTGCGTGATAGAGGAGCATATCATTAACGACATGTCCATTCATGTTCACAACACCGTTAGCACAACACAAATATATCAAGAATAAGGCATGTGCAAGGTCAATGTGGAAGAACTACTTATGAACATCTTCCAAATGTGGAAACACAAAAACTCCCAATTGTGAGACAACCGTGGTGTCCATCTCATGTAGAAAATCATTTTCATTGTTGCTCTCAAGGCATCAGAAAGAGAAATTGTTCAACATCCTTGAAGCAACAAGTGGAGAATTTGGCAAAAACACATACGAAAGAGTGTCCAAAATGTCATCAACATGTGTGCACACAAACCATTGGAAAGAGAAATTGGTCCTCCTATTTGGTGCACCACACAACATATTTTCCAAAACGTTCATCAAAACAACATTTACACAACCGTGTGTGCCAACAAACCAAATGAAATAGGAATTGGTCAACTTGTTTGAGGCAACACCAACGGTAAGAATCACATCATCATGCTTGCAAAAGAACCATGAGAAAGAGAAATTGTTCGGCATGTTCAATGCAAAGCATGGGAAAGGTATTAGAGCCGGGTTCGATCTTGAACTAGCATGTATTATGCTCTCAATCAAATACGAAGCATCAAGTTGTTTCTCCAAGAGGCATTTTGCAAAAATGGTGATCAAAAGAGTTTCGATGTATCCAAAATGTGGTAGGACAAAAATTTGTGCAAGTAAAAGTTTGCTTTGGAAGGTTTCAAAAATGTTGTGTATAGCATTGTCCCACACAAATGGAACAATCAAAAGGCAAGTATCGGCGGCAAAATTTGGGGCAAAATTGTTATGTGCAATGGCAAAGCTATGGAGACTTCTAGCTTGGGCAAGTATGGTTGGCGTGAGCCTAGTATGGGTATCCTCAAGTGTCAAAGAATCCAATGTAATTGCCAAAGAGGAAATGAGAAATCCAAAGGAGAGCAACTTTTGGTGTGACATGTGGCACAAGGTGCATAAGGTGTCTCTCACATGTATGACATGATCCTTGAGGTTCTCGGAGCGTATGATGATATCATCAATACATACAACAACCATTGTGCCAACAAGATCTTTCAAGATATGTTGCATAAGAAGCAAAAGAGGTGACGAAGAATTGGACCAAACCGGAAGCTCGACAAGAAATGTCGGAAACACACGATGGCGAAGGTGTTGGGAAACATACCCTTTGGTTTGAATCCCGCGGGTTTGGTGATGGAGGTTGTCCTTGGTGGGGTAGCTCTCGATGGCACGTGTCGTCAACTCATGCTCCGTGGCGGTGGATGTTGTCGTTCGGGTACCTCTACACACAACGGAGAAAACAAAAAAGCGTGTGTGCATGGTAGATGAATACATCATCCATCATGATGTTCCATGTCTTGTGCACATCACCATTAGTGTCAAGCAAGATAGTATGAAATGCATGGTGATGGTGCATATGGCAAGAAGGTGCATTCATGGCATGTGGTAACTTAGGATCATCAAAAATTGAGAAGGATATGGGGGCCATCTCATGGACAATGAAATAAGCATTCTTGCATACCAAGCATAAGAAAGAGTCATTATTCACAATCTTGGATGCAATGAACATGGAATAGTGTAAACATTTTGGGCAAAGCATGTTTAACATGTTATCATTGTTGTCGACAACCCTATGGAAAGAGCAAGTGTTAAGGTCTAAGACCCCGTGTGTGGCCCGATCTCGCGAATGACCCAAAAATCAAAGGGGGAAAGAGAGGGAGAGGCGGAAGGACACGAAGAACACGAAGAACACAACGCACACCAACCCGATACAATCGATACTTACCCTCGTGGCTCGATGGACCACGCCAATAGAATCACCACGGGAGAGACTCGAGGTAGAATCCCGGAGTGAGAGATCGGTGTTGAGGATGGAGGTAGGTGAGGGAGAGAGAGTGGGCTACACTAGAATCTCACTCACATAGATCCAATCATCCAACATGGGTTGCCTTGATACAAAGGGGATGAAACCCTAGGGAGACAAAGCTCAAAGTCATGTTTAAGCCTAAATCTTGTCTAACCAGCTATGGGGGCGAGCTGGGGTCTTTTATAGGCATACAAGGCGACCTGGGTCGAAAAGGTACAAGTGGGTGGGTCAAACCCGACGGATCCGGTTTGGGGCCGGTCAGACCGGGCTGTGGACCGGGTGGTCCGGTCACGGGTCCGGTCGACCGGTCGCAAACCGGAAACCTCGCAGATTTCCGTCCGGTTGGTCTCCGGTACGATGCTGCAGGTGCGCCGGTCTGTGGCCCGGTCTGACCGGACTCTGCGCCGGCCTGTCCGGTCTGTGGCCCGGTCTGACCGGCCTCTGGGCTGGCCGGCCTGTTCCTCCCTCCTCTTCTTCCTCTTCCTTCTCCTCTTCTTCCCTTCTTCTTCTTCCTTCTTCCATGCACCATGGGGGTTCCTTCTCTATTGGTCCTTGTCGACGTCAGCACCTATAGACATCAAGATGATAGGCATGAGGTAGCATACCATTCATGATGCGGGGTGGCTTTCGGACACCTCCGCACCAAGACCATCAAGTGCAACCCCGCCTATCGTCGACGCTACACCATGGCCAAAGAGTCCCCCAAGTGGACCTTCAACCCTAAACCACGCTACACGCGACAAGGTGAACTCCTTCCTCTCGATACTCGACCTCGTACATACCTTGAATGGAATGCTACCTCATATCGGTGTGCTACATATCATTAGGTACAAGAATCATCGAAGAACCGGAGAGGAGGAACACCCATGGTGCAAGGAAGCGAGGGAAGGGAAGAGGAGCCATTCATCATGGTGCAAGGAAGAAGGAAGAAGAAGAAGAAGAAGAAGGAGGGAAGAAGGAAGGAAGAGGAAGAAGAGGCGGGAGGAGGAAGGCCGGCCGGTCCCAGGCCCGGTCAACCGGCCCTATGACCGGCCCACCCGGTCCCAGGCCCGGTTGACCGGCCTCCTGACCGGCCCGGCCGGTTTCGACCGGATTCTACGCTCGTGCCATCCGGATGCAATCCCGGGGCACCCGAAGCCCCGGCCGGTCACCGCCCGGTCCAGGATCCGGTTTGGACCGGATGGGCCGGTCCTAGGCCCGGTCCAACCGGCCCTGTGACCGGATTCGTCGGGTTTGACCCAACCACTTGTACCTTTTCGACCCGTGTCGCCTTGTATGCCTATATAAGACCCCGGCTCGCCCCCATAGCTGGTTAGACAAGATTTAGGCTTAAACATGACTTTGAGCTTTGTCTCCCTAGGGTTTCATCCCCTTTGTATCAAGGCACCCCATGTTGGATGATTGGATCTATGTGAGTGAGATTCTAGTGTAGCCCACTCTCCCTCACCTACCTCCATCCTCAACACCGATCTCTCACTCCGGGATTCTACCTCGAGTCTCTCCCGTGGTGATTCTATTGGCGTGGTCCATCGAGCCACGAGGGTAAGTATCGATTGTATCGGGTTGGTGTGCGTTGTGTTCTTCGCGTTCTTCGTGTTCTTCCGCCTCTCCCTCTCTTTCCCCCTTTGATTCTTGGGTCATTCGCAAGATCGGGCCACACACGGGGTCTTAGACCTCATCATATGGTATCAGCGGCCTTTGGTTTCCGCGAATTTGACCCCCCACCCATCCAATTTCGTCTCTAAAAATTTTCCCCAAAAATCCCCAAAAAATAGCCCTAATTTGCCTTTGGACGGATCTGCGATTTGGTTGCGTTTTGAGTGGTTTTGGTCCATGGATTTGGTGTTGGAGTGCTTGATCTACTATCTCCCCAACTTTTAGCCCCCAATTCCATCGTTTCCCCTCCGATTTGGTCAATTTGGTCGATTTTCGTGAAGAACAGGAGAGAGAAACTGCGTTCCGGTTGAGAAATCCGGTCAACCGGGCTGCAGACCGGCCGGGCCAGCCCAGAACCCGGTCGACCGGCCGTGTGACCGGCCAGGCCGGCCCCAGGTCCGGTCTAACCGGCCCCTGGACCGGGCTACACCCCTCCACCTCCACCGCCGACCACCGCCACTCCTCTCCTCCGCCGGCAAGCACCGCCATCATCCCCAACCACCGGCAAACACAACCGCGGCCCCAACAAACACCGCCGCATCCGCAAGAGCATCGACACCACCACCACCGGCTTACCACCGCCACCACCGCCAAGCTACTTTGACCGTTTTCTTCCGCTAACTTGTGTTTGCTTGTTCCGGTTTGAGTGCCTTATTTGTGAAACTAACCCGCAGCTCCGACGCAAGCGAAGACATCCTCGGCACCCCGGACTTGCAAACGTACTCTTGACACCACCGCCATCATCGCAAGTTGTGTGTTCATCACCGCCTAACATCTTAGGTATAACTTGCATCACCTTGTAACCCCTCTTCTTTTGCGATCTATCCTATTGAGCATTGCTTATCTAGTGTTGCGAGACATTGCACGTGGCCCCGATTGTGAGGTGTGTGTGTAGTGTGGAGTCAAGCTTCTAAGCAAAACTCGTGTGGCAAGATAGCAAAAGCGAGCTAACGCTAACATAGTGCGAGAAAAAGCCGCCAAAATACAAAAAGAGTGCAAGTGCACCATAGACCAAAAGTGTGCGAGTGCCATCATACATACATAGATACAAAAGAGTGCAAGTGCCACCAAAATACAAAAGAGAAAAAGCTTTTAAGCAAAAGAGAGAAAAGAGAAGAGAGGCCGCGTGTGAATCTTGTTGTCTCATCGTTTGCAACCAAAGCTTTGCCTCTCCTTGTGTTAGTGTGACACCGAGCCACCTTTGCTTTCGGGCTTCATACACTTTTCCGCTCGTTCCTTGGTTGCACTAACCCCGCTTATCCCGTGTGTGAGTTCCATATCATTTCCGTGTTTATAGTGATCATCGCTTTAACATTTGAGTTTTTGGATTTCACCCACCCTTAACAACAAACTTGATTTCGGATTTCATCTTTTGGCTTTCCACCATACTCACCTAACACCATATTTGCTAGCTTTTGCGTGTGTCTTTGTGTGAGTACCCGATACAATTGTTCTAACTCTCGGTTTGTTGGATCACCCCAATCTTGTCATACCACGGTAAGATTGCGAGGTAGTGTTCTTCCACTAACATACACCATATAGATATTGTCGTGCTAACATGTATAGCGACGAAGAAGACACGGAGGAGTACACGGAGCACTTCGAGGAGGATGCCTCTTCAAGCACCGCGGATGTGGAGGAACATGTGGAGCTCTACACCGACTATGGCTCCGCAAGCATCGCCAACATGACCGACATCGAGGAGCTCTACACCGACTATGGCTCCGAGAGCATCGCCGACATGGACGACATCGACGAGCTCTACATCGACACTTGCTCAACAAGCATGGACGACATGGTGGAGCACCACCACGAGGACGACATCGACCCCACCATGCCCACAGCCGATGCTCCCACATACCCCTACTTGGCCAATGGAGCTACATATGAAGATCGAGGACCTCCACGATGGCATCATCATGTGGATCATCAAGAGCGTCCCCAACATGTTCGGCCTCGACACACTTCTCCGAGCTCCACAAGGCGCCATCATGAGAGTGTCTATGCACAAGATCATCGACATCACGGACATCATGTGGAGCATCAAGAGCGTCCCCAACATGATCGACATCGACACGCTTCTCCGAGCTCCTCAAGGCGCCGCAAGCAACATGCCAAATCGCATGAGCCATCATCTAGGCATGGCAAGGACCGTCATCGACATACGTCACCACATGAGCTTCGCCGCCCCAAGCCACTTCATGATCGCCATCGACCAACACCTTCCACGAGTCTTCGACGACACCACTCAAGCCATGGTGATGATGCACGAAGACGAGAGCCTCGACATGAAGGCGACAAACACCATCATAGGGTGTCCACTACTACAAGGACGGCAAGTGCACATCGCGCATACCTTCCTCATGAGGCGACTTCCACCTCTTGTGCCACCACCACAATGGCCCCTACTTCGCCATACGCCTATGGACTCCGATGCTACAAGTGCAAGCAACAAGGCCACCCTCCACGGGAATGTCCCAATCTCCTATGTGAGGTGTGCAAGGCCAAGGGTCACGTGGCATGGCAATGCACAACGCCAAGCGCCAAGAAGCTCTACTTCGACGAGCTCAATGCACAAGTCTCCGAGATGCCACCACTTGAGGACGACTTAGGAGGCGATGGAGTTGAGCATGGTGAGAATGGGATTCTCCCTTCACCCACGGAGGCGCATGGAGTTGAGATGGTTGAGCATGGGATGTTCCCTTCAACCAAGGAGGCGCATGGAGATGAGAAAGTCGAACCTACTCCTATATGCTTGATCGATGAGTTGGTACCAATCCCATGTGAGCATGAGAGCCACTTAGCCCACTTGAGCGAGAGTGATAGTGAGTTGAGTGACTTCCACCCCATATGTGAGTTTGAGTGCTTCCATTTGGAGGACATGAGTGATACACAAAGTGAGTTGAGAGAGGTAGATGATAGGTCCATGGAGGACATCGCATTTGCTAACACATTAACCTCTCCCTCGTTTGTGTCTTCTTATGTTGCACTAGGTTCCACGGAGGACGAGTTCCCGCTCATGGAGAAGATGTACATGGTGCATGAAGACGATGATATCTCACCATGCTTGCTCCAAGATGGACATGTCGACCACATGGATCCTCCTACTTCCACAACACCTACATCACATGAGTCGGCCTTCAAAGGTAACAACATAGGTGTTGATGATGCCATGATCCCACTAGTGGACATGATGAGTTATGAGTGCATGCATGATCTTGATGATACATTTGCTACGTCACTTGACTCTTTCATGTTCCCATGTGATGCTTTGCTTGCTAACATTGTTGACCATGTGGAATTGATTGATTGTGATAACATGAACATGCCATGCTATGAGAGCTTCAATTTTTCCACCATTGCTTGCAATATGTCGACCACTTGCTCTCTACCATGTATTGCTTGCAATGATAATGACAAGGATGACATTAGTTTCCGCATGCTTTGCCCCACATGTTTGCACTATTCCATGATCCTTGCATCCAAGATTGCGAACAATTGCTCTTTCTTATGCTTGGTATGCAAGAATGCTTATTTCATTGTCCATGAGATGGCCCCCATAGCCTTCTCTATTTTTGATGATCATGAGTTACCACATGCCATGAATGCACCTTCTTGCCATATGCACCATCGCCATGCATTTCATACTATCTTGCTTGACACTAATGGTGATGTGCACAAGACATGGAACATCATGATGGATGATGTATTCATCTACCATGCACACACGCTTTTTGTCTTGTTTCTTCCATGTGTAGGTACACGGACGACCACTTCCACCGCTACGGAGCATGATCTCACAAAACGCACAATTGAGAGCTACCCCATCAAGGACCTAACCCGCGGGAATCACACCAAAGGGTATGTTCCCACAAGCCTTCGCCATCATGTGTTTCCGGCTTGGTTTGTTGAGCTTTCGGTTTGGTCCAACTCCTCGTCACCTCTTTTGCCTCTTATGCAACATATCTTGACATATCTTGTTGGCACAATGGTTGTTGTATGTCTTGATGAGATCATCATACACTACAAGAATCTCAAGGACCATGTCATACATGTGAGAGACACATTATGCACCTTGTGCCACAAGTTACACAAAAAGTTGCTCTTCTTAGGATTTCTCATTTCATCTTTGGCATTTGCAATGGATTCTTTGAAACTTGAGGATACCCATACTCGGCTCACGCCACCCATACTTTCCCAAGCTAGAAGTCTCCATAGCTTTGCCATTGCACATAAAAAATTTTGCCCCAAATTTTGCCGCCGATACTTGCCTTTTGATTGTTCCATTTGTGTGGGACAAGGCTACACCACACATTTTTGACACCATACAACTCTTACATGCACAAATTTTTGTCCTCCCACATTTTGGATACATCGACACTCTTGTGATCACCATTTTTGCCCAATGCCTTTTGGAGAACCGACTTGATGCTTCGTATTTGATTGAGAGCCTCTTGTTCACCGGTCACCAAATTGGCATCCACAAGCTTTCCTTTTGCAAGTTGTTTTTCCCCTTGTTCTTCTTCGACCGAGACTTGGCCCCTCCACCACCACATGGGAGACCCGTTATGGACTACAACAAAGACGCCTGCACTACGACGAGCATCCCTAAGGACACAAGGGCACCTATACAAGTCCTTCCCGTCTACCTCATCGGTGAGGAGGAGCAAGAGTCGAGGACGACTCTTCCCCAAGGGGGGGGGAGATGATGCGGGGTGGCTTTCGGACACCTCCGCACCAAGACCATCAAGTGCAACCCCGCCTATCGTCGACGCTACACCATGGCCAAAGAGTCCCCCAAGTGGACCTTCAACCCTAACCCACGCTACACGCGACAAGGTGAACTCCTTCCTCTCGATACTCGACCTCGTACATACCTTGAATGGAATGCTACCTCATATCGGTGTGCTACATATCATTAGGTACAAGAATCATCGAAGAACCGGAGAGGAGGAACACCCATGGTGCAAGGAAGCGAGGGAAGGGAAGAGGAGCCATTCATCATGGTGCAAGGAAGAAGGAAGAAGAAGAAGAAGAAGGAGGGAAGAAGGAAGGAAGAGGAAGAAGAGGCGGGAGGAGGAAGGCCGGCCGGTCCCAGGCCCGGTCAACCGGCCCTATGACCGGCCCACCCGGTCCCAGGCCCGGTTGACCGGCCTCCTGACCGGCCCGGCCGGTTTCGACCGGATTCTACGCTCGTGCCATCCGGACGCAATCCCGGGGCACCCGAAGCCCCGGCCGGTCACCGCCCGGTCCAGGATCCGGTTTGGACCGGATGGGCCGGTCCCAGGCCCGGTCCAACCGGCCCTGTGACCGGATTCGTCGGGTTTGACCCAACCACTTGTACCTTTTCGACCCGTGTCGCCTTGTATGCCTATATAAGACCCCAGCTCGCCCCCATAGCTGGTTAGACAAGATTTAGGCTTAAACATGACTTTGAGCTTTGTCTCCCTAGGGTTTCATCCCCTTTGTATCAAGGCACCCCATGTTGGATGATTGGATCTATGTGAGTGAGATTCTAGTGTAGCCCACTCTCTCTCCCTCACCTACCTCCATCCTCAACACCGATCTCTCACTCCGGGATTCTACCTCGAGTCTCTCCCGTGGTGATTCTATTGGCGTGGTCCATCAAGCCACGAGGGTAAGTATCGATTGTATCGGGTTGGTGTGCGTTGTGTTCTTCGCGTTCTTCGTGTTCTTCTGCCTCTCCCTCTCTTTCCCCCTTTGATTCTTGGGTCATTCGCAAGATCGGGCCACACACGGGGTCTTAGACCTCATCAATTCAAGTTGGTATTGAGATCGACCATAGAGAGGAAGGAGTTCACCTTGACATATATGGCGGGGGTTTGTGTTGTTGGTCCACTTGGGGGACTCCTTGGCCATGGTGTAGCGTCGATGATAGTCGGGGCTTCACTTGTTGGTCTTGAGGCGTAGGTGTCCAAAGGCCACCCCGCATCATCTCCCCCTCCCCTTGGGGAAGAGTCGTCCTCGACTCTTGCGCATCCTCACCGATGAGGTAGACGGGAAGGACTTGTATAGGTGCCCTTGTGTCCTTAGGGATGCTCGTCGTAGTGCAGGCGTCTTTGTTGTCGTCCATAACGGGTCTCCCATGTAGTGGTGGAGGGGCCAAGTCTCGGTCGAAGAAGAACAAGGGGAAAAACAACTTGCAAAAGGAAAGCTTGTGGATGCCAATTTGGTGACCGGCGAACAAGAGGCTCTCAATCAAATACGAAGCATCAAGTCGTTTCTCCACAAGGCATTGGGCAAAAATGGTGATCAAAAGAGTGTCGATGTGTCAAAAATGTGGTAGGACAAAAATTTGTGCAAGTAAAAGTTTGCTTTGGAAGGTGTCAAAAATGTTGTGTGTAGCATTGTCCCACACAAATGGAACAATCAAAAGGCAAGTATCGGCGGCAAAATTTGGGGCAAAATTGTTATGTGCAATGGCAAAGCTATGGAGACTTCTAGCTTGGG
This sequence comes from Lolium perenne, assembly GCF_019359855.2. NCBI lineage: Eukaryota > Viridiplantae > Streptophyta > Magnoliopsida > Poales > Poaceae > Lolium > Lolium perenne. Next base: position 103,134,642 of record NC_067248.2, read on the forward strand.
AAAGTATGGTTGGCGTGAGCCGAGTATGGGTATCCTCAAGTGTCAAAGAATCCATTGCAATTGCCAAAGATGAAATGAGAAATCCAAAGGAGAGCAACTTTTGGTTTGACATGTGGCACAAGGTGCATAATGTGTCTCTCACATGTATGACATGATCCTTGAGATTCTCGGAGTGTATGATGATATCATCAATACATACAACAACCATTGTGCCAACAAGATATGTCAAGATATGTTGCATAAGAAGCAAAAGAGGTGACGAGGAATTGGACCAAACCGGAAGCTCGACAAGAAATGTCGGAAACACATAAGGGTGAAGGCTTGTGGGAACATACCCTTTGGTGTGATTCCCGCGGGTTAGGTCCTTGATGGGGTAGCTCTCAATTGCGCGTTTCGTGAGCTCATGCTCCGTAGCGGTGGAAGTGGTCGTCCGTGTACCTACACATGGAAGAAACAAGACAAAAAGCGTGTGTCCATGGTAGATGAATACATCATCCATCATGATGTTCCATGTCTTGTGCACATCACCATTAGTGTCAAGCAAGATAGTATGAAATGCATGGCGATGGTGCATATGGCAAGAAGGTGCATTCATGGCATGTGGTAACTCATGATCATCAAAAATAGAGAAGGCTATGGGGGCCATCTCATGGACAATGAAATAAGCATTCTTGCATACCAAGCATAAGAAAGAGCAATTGTTCGCAATCTTGGATGCAAGGATCATGGAATGGTGTAAGCATTTTGGGCAAAGCATGCGGAAGCTAATGTCATTATTGTCAACAAGACATGTCAAAGAGCAAGTAGTCGACATGTTGCAAGCAATGGTAGAAAAATTGAAGCTCTCATAGCTTGGCATGTTCATGTTATCACAATCAATCAACTCCACATGATCAACAATGTTAGCAAGCAAAGCATCACATGGGAATATGAAAGAATCAAGTGACGTAGCAAATGTATCATCAAGATCATGCATGCACTCATAAGTCATCATGTCCACTAGTGGGATCATGGCATCATCAACACCTATGTTGTTACCTTTGAAGGCCGACTCATGTGATGTAGGTGTCGTGGAAGTAGGAGGATCCATGTGGTCGACATGTCTATCTTGGAGCAAGCATGGTGAGATATCATCGTCTTCATGCACCATGTACATCTTCTCCATGAGCGGGAACTCGTCCTCCGTGGAACCTAGTGCAACATAAGAAGACACAAGCGAGGGAGAGGTTAATGTGTTAGCAAATGCGATGTCCTCCATGGACCTATCATCTACCTCTCTCAACTCACTTTGTGTATCACTCATGTCCTCCAAATGGAAGCACTCAAACTCACATATGGGGTGGAAGTCACTCAACTCACTATCACTCTCGCTCAAGTGGGCTAAGTGGCTCTCATGCTCACATGGGATTGGTACCAACTCATCAATCAAGCATGTAGGAGTAGGTTCGACTTGCTCATCTCCATGCGCCTCCTTGGTTGAAGGGAACATCCCATGCTCAACCATCTCAACTCCATGCGCCTCTGTGGGTGAAGGGAGAATCCCATGCTCACCATGCTCAACTCCATCGCCTCCTAAGTCGTCCTCAAGTGGTGGCATCTTGGAGACTTGTGCATTTAGCTCGTCGAAGTAGAGCTTCTTGGCGCTTGGCGTTGTGCATTGCCATGCCACGTGACCCTTGGCCTTGCACACCTCACATAGGAGATTGGGACATTCCCGTGGAAGGTGGCCTTGTTGCTTGCACTTGTAGCATCGGAGTCCATAGGCATATGACGAGGTAGGGGCCATTGTGGTGGTGGCGCAAGAGGTAGAAGTCGCCTTATGAGGAAGGTCTTCATGTCGAGGCTCTCGTCTTCTTGCCTCATCACCATGTCTTGAGTGGTGTCGTCGAAGATCATGTGTAGAAGGATGTCGATGTAGACCATGAGGTGGTGGTGGTCGACGACGATCATGATATGGTGTGAGTCGATGACGGTCCTTGCCTTGCCTAGGTGATGGCTCATGTTGGGGGCGCTCTTGATGCTCCATATGATGTCCGTGGTGTCGATGATCTTGTGCATAGGCACTTTCATGATGGCGCCTTGTGGAGCTCGGAGAAGTGTGTCGATGCCGAATATGTTGGGGACGCTCTTGATGATCCACATGATGATGCCATCGTGGAGGTCCTCGATCTTCATATGTAGCTCTATTGGCCAAGTAGGGGTATGTGGGAGCATCGGCGGTGTACATGATGGGGTCGATGTCGTCCTCGTGGTGGTGCTCCACCATGTCGACCATGCTTGTTGAGCAAGTGTCGATGTAGAGCTCGTCGATGTCGTCCATGTTGGCGATGCTCGCGGAGCCATAGTCAGTGTAGAGCTCCTCGATGTCGGTCATGTTGGCGATGCTTGCGGAGCCATAGTCGGTGTAGAGCTCCACCTGTTCCTCCACATCCGCGGTGCTTGAAGAGGTATCCTCCTCGAAGTGCTCCGTGTACTCCTCCGTATCTTCGTCTTCGCTATCCATGTTAGCACGATGGTATCTATATGGTGTATGTTAGTGGAAGAACACTACCTCGCAATCTTACCGTGGTATGACAAGATTGGGGTGATCCAACAAACCAAGAGTTAGAACAATTGTATCGGGCACTCACACAAAGACACACGCAAAAGCTAGCAAATATGGTGTTAGGTGAGTATGGTGGAAAGCCAAAAGATGAAATCCGAAATCAAGTTTGTTGTTAAGGGTGGGTGAAATCCAAAAACTCAAATGTCAAAGCGATGATCACTATAAACACGGGAAAGGTATGGAACTCACACACGGGATTAGCGGGGTTAGTGCGACCAAGGAATGAGCGGAAAAGTGTATGAAGCCCGAAAGCAAGGTTGCTCGGTGTCACACTAACACAAGGAGAGGCAAAGCTTTGGTTGCAACATGAGAGACAACAAGATTCACACGCGGCCTCTCTTCTCTTTTCTCTCTTTTGCTTAAAAGCTTTTTCCTCTTTTTGTATTTGGTGGCACTTACACTCTTTGTGTATTTGTATGTATGAGGGCACTCGCACACTTTTGCTCTATGGTGCACTTGCACTCTTTTTGTGTTTTGGCGGCTTTTCTCTCGCACTATGTTAGCGTTAGCTCGCTTTTGCTATCTTGCCACACGAGTTTTGCTTACAAGCTTGACTCCACACTACACACACACCTCACAATCGGGGCCACGTGCAATGTCTCGCAACACTAGATAAGCAATGCTCGATAGGATAGATCGCAAAAGAAGAGGGCTACAAGGGTTACTGCAAGTTATACCTGCGATGGTGGAGATGATGGTGGTGGTGGTGGTCGGCGGTGGTGTTAGTCGATGTCGAAGACGTGTGCCCGGTCGGTGGTCCGGTCGGACCGGGTCTGGCGCCGGCTGCTCCGGTCTGGGGTCCGGTTGACCGGCTTCTGGACCGGCTGGTCCGGTTGGCGGCCGGTTGACCGGGTTCTGCGCCGGACGGTCCGGTCTGGGGGCCGGTTGACCGGTTTCGCAACCGGATTTCTCGATTTGGAGCTTTCTCTCTCCTGTTCTTCTCCAAACCAAAACCAAATCGACCAAATCGAAGGAAAACGATGGAATTGGGGGCTAGAAAGTGGGGGAAATAGTAGATCAAGCACCTCAACACCAAATCCATGGACCAAAACCACTCAAAACGCAACCAAATCGCAGATCCATCCAAAGGAAAATTAGGGCTATTTTTTGGGGATTTTTGGGGAATTTTTTTTTAGAGACGAAATTGGGTGGGTGGGGGGTCGAATTCGCGGAAACCAAAGGCTGCTGATACCATATGTTAAGGTCTAAGACCCCGTGTGTGGCCCGATCTCGCGAATGACCCAAGAATCAAAGGGGGAAAGAGAGGGAGAGGCGGAAGGACACGAAGAACACGAAGAACACAACGCACACCAACCCGATACAATCGATACTTACCCTCATGGCTCGATGGACCACGCCAATAGAATCACCACGGGAGAGACTCGAGGTAGAATCCCGGAGTGAGAGATCGGTGTTGAGGATGGAGGTAGGTGAGGGAGAGAGAGTGGGCTACACTAGAATCTCACTCACATAGATCCAATCATCCAACATGGGTTGCCTTGATACAAAGGGGATGAAACCCTAGGGAGACAAAGCTCAAAGTCATGTTTAAGCCTAAATCTTGTCTAACCAGCTATGGGGGCGAGCTGGGGTCTTTTATAGGCATACAAGGCGACCTGGGTCGAAAAGGTACAAGTGGGTGGGTCAAACCCGACGGATCCGGTTTGGGGCCGGTCAGACCGGGCTGTGGACCGGGTGGTCCGGTCACGGGTCCGGTCGACCGGTCGCAAACCGGAAACCTCGCAGAGTTCCGTCCGGTTGGTCTCCGGTACGATGCCTGGGTGCGCCCGGTCTGTGGCCGATCGTCGACCGGACTCTGCGCCGGCCTGTCCGGTCTGTGGCCCGGTCTGACCGGCCTCTGGGCTGGCCGGCCTGTTCCTCCCTCCTCTTCTTCCTCTTCCTTCTCCTCTTCTTCCCTTCTTCTTCTTCCTTCTTCCATGCACCATGGGGGTTCCTTCTCTATTGGTCCTTGTCGACGTCGGCACCTATAGACATCAAGATGATAGGCATGAGGTAGCATACCATTCAAGTTGGTGTTGAGATCGACCATAGAGAGGAAGGAGTTCACCTTGACATGTATGGCGGGGGTTTGTGTTGTTGGTCCACTTGGGGGACTCCTTGGCCATGGTGTAGCGTCGATGATAGTCGGGGCTTCACTTGTTGGTCTTGAGGCGTAGGTGTCCAAAGGCCACCCCGCATCAGCAAGTGTTCATCAAGGGTTTCACAACACAAGCATTAGCATCATCATTTTCATTGCAAGCAATACATGGTAAAGAGCAATTGTTCGACATATTGCAAGCAATAGGAGAGAAAGTGAAACTCTCATAGCATGGCATGACCATATTGTCACAAGAAAGCATACCCACATTATCAACAATGTTATCAAGCAAAGCATCACATGGGGGAATGAACAAAGCATGTGGCATAGCATTTGTATCCTCAAGATCATGCATGCACTCATAAGTCATCATGTCCACTAGTGGGATCATGGCATCATCAACACCCATATAGGTACCTTTGTAGTCCGACTCATTTGAGGTAGGTGTTGTGGAAGTGGTAGGATCCATGTGGTCGACATCTTTGACTTCTTGTAAGCATGGTGTGATATCATCATCTTCATGCACCATGTACATCTTCTCCATGATCGGGAACTCGTCCTCCATGGAACCTATTGCAACATAAGAAGACACAAACGAGGGAGAGGTTAATGTGTTAGCAAATGCGATGTCCTCCATGGACCTATCATCTACCTCTCGCAACTCACTTTGTGTATCACTCATGTCCTCCAAATGGAAGCACTCAAACTCACATATGGGGTGGAAGTCACTCAACTCACTATCACTCTTGCTCAAGTGGGCTAAGTGGCTCTCATGCTCACATGGGGTTGGTACCAACTCATCAATCAAGCATGTAGGAGTAGGTTCGACTTGCTCATCTCCATGCGCCTCCGTGGTTGAAGGGAACTTCCCATGCTCAACCATCTCAACTCCATGCGCCTCCGTGGGTGAAGGGAGAATCCCATGCTCACCATTCTCAACTCCATCCGCCACCTTGGTTGAAGGGATCATCCCATGCTCAACCTTCTCAACTCCATCTTGAAGTGTGGGCTTCATAGTCGTCATGTAGTCCATTTCCTTGCACCATTCTTTGAAGATGATGGTATCTTGAAGTGTCTTGTTGGCGAATTGGGCATCCAATTGGGCGAAGTAGAGCTTGTGGGCTTGAGGTGTGTTGCACTCCCATGTCATGTGCTTGTTGGATGTGTACACATCACAATGGAGATTGGGGCATTCCCAAAGATGATGACCATCTTGTGTGCAACGAAAACATTGGGAGCTACGTGGTCTTGGTGGACAAATCATTGTCATGTTGGCATAAAGTTGTGTAGACCGTCCTTCATCTTGAAGTGTAGACTCCATGGTCTTCATCTTGGGGCTTGAGCTTCTTGTAGGCGCCATTGTGTTGGTGGCGGTAGGAGGGGGAAGCACCATGATAGGTGGTTCCTCTTTCTTTGTACTTGCCACCATCTTCCTTGTTGATGTAGCGTCTTGTCTCGCACCATTGGAGATCTTCTCATGTGTAGGCGGTGATGCGGGCTAAGCCCGAGGGTGTGCCCAATCTTCACGGTTTGACCCGGGTGAGTGTGATTGCAGAGGGGATTCGCGGGGAAGTGGATGAACGCGAAGAACTCGATACAAACACACGCACACAACACAATCGGTTATCCTCGTTGGCCCGAAACACCAACTCGATAGAAGTTGCAGGAAAAGACCTTTCGGTAGAAGTCCCGCAAAAAGATCGACAAATCGAAGATCCTATGAATCTAGAAGGGTGAAAAGACCAAACTCAATAGAAGTGCAAGCAAAAGACCAAATAGGTAGAAGTGCAAGCAAAAGACTAAGATTGGTAGAAGTCACCAAAGAGATATAATAGGATTCGATAAGGAGTCCGGGTGGTACAATAGGAGTTAACCTAAGGTGGGGGTTTCCCAAATCCACAAAGGGATAATAGAGGCATAAGCCAATTCATCTAAACATCATCTCTCCCTCATGAAGGTGGGGGTAGGTTCCTATTTATAGGTAGGGGGCGAAGGGGTAAGTTACAAGCCAAAAGGGGCTGAGATCTAGCTGAGGTTCGATAGGGCGGAAGTTCCGGCCGTCCTGGGCGGAAGTTCTGGTCCTGGGCGGAAGTTCCGGCCATCAGGGGCGGAAGTTCCGGCTGCATCTCCACTGTGCGAGCATCTTTGGTCTTGGCAGCATCTGGGCGGAAGTTCCGGCGAGGTCGGGCGGAAGTTCCGGCCTGGAGCGTTCAGCTCCTCTATCTCCTTCTCTTCCATGCTTCCGTGACATCGGCCTTGCGTCCTCGGGTCTCCATGGCATCCACTCTTCCCTCCGTACTTGTCGTCGAGTTCCTATCATCAAGATATGACGGAGTATGAAGTAGCATATCGTTCCACATAGGCGTTTGTAGACACGCGTAAAGGAGAAGATTCACCTTTGCGTGTCGTCTTGGCGATGAAGCATATGATGCGGTGAAGACCAAAGGTCGGGCTGCATCATCTCCCCCCACTTGAAAAAGAGTCGTCCTCGACGATGACTCATCATGAACGTGTAGAGGAGGTAGATGACACCAACGCTTGAATGTCCACTTGAAAGTCATGTACCCTATCAATAGCACAAGAGAAGCAAGAGAACACTCAAAGCGTAGCAAATGTTCAATGGGTTTAGCAATATGTCCCAAGTATAAGGAGGTCACCTTAGCAAGATGAAGGTGTGCTCTCATGGAGAGATCTTGTGTAGTCGAAGTGTTGGGTTGAACCCATTCGTTTACGCTCATCCACAAGTCACTTGTACCTTCACACAACAAAGACCAAGCAAAGTATGTTTGTGTGTGATATTGGAGCACATCATCGATGACATGTCCTTTCATGTTCACAACACCGTTAGCACAACACAAATTTATGAAGAATAATGCATGTGCAAGGTCAATGTGTAAGAACTCCATTTCAACATCTTCCAAATACGGAAACACGAAAACTCCAAATTGTGAGACGACTATGATGTCCATCTCATGTAGAAACTCATGTGCATTATTGCACTCAAGGCATCGGAAAGAGAAATTGTTCAACATCCTTGAAGCAACAAGTGTAGAATTTGGCCAAAACGCATGAGGTAGAGTGTTCCAAATAGCATCAATATGTGTGCACACAAACCATTGGAAAGAGAAATTGGTCCTCATATTTTGTGCAACACACAACATATCATCCAAAAAGTTCATCAAGGAAACATTTGCACAACCGTGCGTGCCAACAAACCAAATGAAAGAGAAATTGGTCAACTTGTTTGAGGCAACACCAACGGTAAGAATCACATCATCATGCTTGCAAAATAACCATAATAAAGAGAAATTGTTCGGCATGTTCAATGCAAAGCATGGGAAAGGTATTAGAGCCGGGTTCGATCTTGAACTTACTTGTATTATGCTCTCAAGAGCTCTCTTTGTCAACTCGTGCTCAATCGAGGTTGACATTGGCATTCTTGTACCTACACACACAATAGGCAAAGCAAAGAACGTGTGTGCATGGTATATGAACACATCATCCATCATGATGGTCCATCTCTTTTGCACATCACCATTAGCGTTAAGCCAAGCATCATAATAGATATGGTGACTGATATGGGCTAAGCCCAGGGATGTGCCCGATCTTCACGGATTTGAAGGGATTCGTGGGGGTAGGTGGATGAACGCGATGAACACGTGGGGGAAACGCGGGGATACACACACACACACGGATACAATTCGAGTTTTCCCTCGTTGGCTCGAAACACCAACTCGATAGAGATTGCAGGAAAAGACCTTCCGGTAGAAGTCCCGCAAAGAGATCGACTAATCGAAGCTCGGGAGATCTAGAAGGGTGAGAAGACCGGAAGGTTTGATGGAAGTGCAAGCAAAAGACCAAATAGGTAGAAGTGCAAGCAAAAGATCAAACAAACGGTAGAAGTCACCAAAGAGATCTTCACGAGTCGATAGGAGCCCGGGTGGCGATACAAGATCATAGATCTAGGTAGGGTTCCACAGGGGTGAGCTAAGCTCAGGTTTTCTTTCAAATCAAGTCTAATCTCAGATCTGAGCCAACTAGCCTATTTATAGGTGGGGGCGAAGAGTTAAGTTACATGCTGAAAAGTCTTTGTTGTCTTTGAAGTTCGCGGTGGCGGAAGTTCCGGCCATCTTGGGCGGAAGTTCCGGTCAGGGGCGGAAGTTCCGGTCCTGGGGGCCGGAAGTTCCGGCCGGGCCGGAAGTTCCGGCCAAGTTCCGGCCAAGTTCCGAAAGTCATCCATTTCCTTGCAGTAACATCCAGGGGCCTTTTCGTGGACTTTCGGAGCTTGGGCGGAACTTGGGCGGAAGTTCCGACCGGGCGGAAGTTCCGGTCCCTCGGGGCGGAAGTTCCGGTCCGATGCTTTTTCCTGCGCGCTGGAAGGCATCTTGGGGGCATCTTGGGGGAATCTGGCCGGAAGTTCCGGTCCTGCGGGGCGGAAGTTCCGGCCTGTGCGCTGTAGCTCCGTCTTCATCGTTTCCAGCTCTCTCTCCAACGCCTTGGTCTCCATGGCTTGTGTCTTGGTCGATGTACCTGATTGAACATAGGGTATTTGCATGAAGTAGCAAGCCATCCAAGGGGGTGTCAAAGTCATAGGTAGAGAGGAGCGAATTCACCTCTTGGCGTAGTGCTTGGGCTCGAGCTCGTGTCATTGGACCACGAGGAGGGCTTGTCGGTCTTGAGGCGGCGGTGTCCATAGGCCACCCCGTATCATCTCCCCCCCCTTGGGAAAGAGTCGTCCTCGACTCTAAGTTCTCCTCATCTCCATGATATGGTGAAAGGTCGGACACATTGAATGTGTTGCTCACCAAGTACTTGGATGTTGGTATGTCGATGACGTAGGCGTTGTCGTTGATGCGCTTGAGGACCTTGAAGGGACCATCACCTCGAGGCTTGAGTTTGGAGTTTCTTTCTTGAGGGAAGCGGTCCTTGCGAAGGTGTATCCACACTAGGTCGCCTTCATTGAAGATCCGTGCCTTTTTCTTCAAGTTTAGTCTTGTGGCTTGACGGAGAACTTGTTGCTCGATCGTTGCCCTTGTGTCTTCATGGAGTTTCTTCATGTATTGTGCTCGCTTGTCGATGTCCATGTTCACTTGCTCATGTAGCGGAAGAGGTAGGAGGTCAATCGCCGTAGGTGGTTCAAACCCATAGACGACCATGAAGGGGCTTCTCATTGTTGTAGAGTGCTTGGCGCGGTTGTAGGCAAACTCCGTGTGTGGGATGCAATCTTCCCATGCTTTCAAATTCTTCTTGACAAGGACTCGTAGTAGTGTGGAGAGGCTTCGGTTCACCACTTCGGTTTGCCCATCGGTTTGGGGGTGCGATGATGATGAGAACAAAAGCTTGACGTTGAACTTGGCCATTAGTGTCTTCCAAAGATAACTCATGAACTTGACGTCTCGGTCGGAGACAATGCTTCTTGGTACACCGTGGAGTCTCACAATTTCCCTAAAAAACAAGGAGGCAATGTGTGAAGCATCATCCGTTCGGGAACATGGTATAAAATGAGCCATTTTTGAGAATCTATCCACTACCACAAAGATTGAATCATGACCATATTTAGTTCGAGGTAATCCTAGTACAAAGTCCATGCTTATATCGGACCAAGGAGCATAAGGAATAGGCAACGGTGTATAAAGACCATATGGATTGGAAGAGGACTTAGCTTGTAAGCATGTTGTACACCGGCGGCAAAGGCGTTCCACGTCTCGGTACATTCGTGGCCAATAGTATTGAGTGGATAGCATGGCATATGTCTTCTCTCGTCCAAAGTGACCCATGAGACCACCACCATGCGATTCTTGTAAGAGCAAAAGGCGAAGCGAGGACATTGGAACACAAAGTTTGTTGCCCTTAAACAAGAATCCTTGGTGCAAATAGAAATCATCGATGCCCTTTTCAATGGAACACTTTGCAAAAATTGGGCCAAAGAAAGTATCGGAGGCGTATTGTTCTTTGATTTCATCAAGACCCAACACATGGAAATCCAAACGAGTGAGTAAAAGGGTGAGCTTGCGGGAAAGGGCATCCGCAACGACATTGTCCTTGCCCTTCTTGTATTTGATTACATATGGAAAGGACTCAATGAACTCAACCCATTTTGCATGTCTTTTGTTCAAAGTTTGTTGACTTTTCAAATACTTCAAAGATTCATGGTCGGAGTGAATGATGAATTCTTTTGGCCAAAGATAGTGTTGCCAAACTTCAAGAACACGAACTAAAGCGTAAAGTTCCTTGTCGTAAATAGGATAGTTGAGGCGTGCGCCATCCAACTTCTCACTATAATATGCCACGGGTTTTCCATTTTGCATGAGGACACCACCGATTCCAAGGCCACTTGCGTCACATTCTATCTCAAATGTTTTAGCAAAATCGGGAAGAGCAAGGAGTGGAGCCTCGGTGAGTCTCTTTTTCAATTCATCAAAAGCTTTTTGTTGTGCTTTTCCCCAAACAAACGGAACATTTTTTTTGTAAGCTCGTTTAAAGGGCAAGCGATGGTGCTAAAATCTTTCACAAAGCGGCGGTAAAATCCGGCGAGTCCATGGAAGCTTCGAACTTGGCCAACATTTGTGGGAGTGGGCCAATTGTGGATGGCCTCAACTTTGGAAGAATCAACTTCAATCCCGTTGGCGGAAACCACAAAACCAAGAAAAACCAACTTGTTTTGAGCAAAAGTGCACTTGGGGAGGTTAGCATAAAGCTTTTCATGACGCAAGATGCACAATACTTCTCTCACATGTTGCACATGGTCCTCGAGGTTTTTGCTATAAATGAGAATGTCATCGAAATAGACAACCACACTCTTGCCAATGAGAGGTCGCAAGATGTGATTCATGAGGCGCATGAAAGTAGATGGAGCATTTGAAAGGCCAAATGGCATGACAAGCCATTCATAGAGACCAAGTTTGGTCTTGAATGCCGTCTTCCATTCATCACCTATTGCCATGCGAATTTGGTGGTAGCCACTACGCAAATCAATCTTAGAGAAAATCGTGGCACCACTCAATTCATCCAACATATCGTCTAAACGCGGAATGGGATGGCGATAACGGACGGTAATGGCATTGATGGGTCTACAATCCATACACATCCGTTGCGTCTCATCCGGTTTAGGCACAAGAATGACGGGAACGGCACAAGGGCTAAGGCTTTCTCGAACGTACCCTTTGGCGAGGAGGTCTTGTATTTGTCGTTGAATCTCCTTTGTGTCTTCGGGGTTGGTGCGGTAGGCGGCTCGGTTTGGAAGGGGAGCGCCGGGTATGAGGTCGATGCGGTGTTCAATGCCCCGAAGCGGTGGTAGTCCATGAGGTAGCTCGTCGGGGAAGACGTCTTGGAATTCCTTCAAAAGAGACAACAAAGACGAAGGAATGTTGGTTAAGTCGTTAGTCTCCTCCGAAGGGCCCTTGCAAATGAGCACTTAGTGTGGAGTGGTGGACGGGTTGTGGTGTACTTCTCTCATCTCACTTTTGGTAGCTAGGAGGACACTCTTCATCTCACTCACATATGGTTTTTGGCGCTCACTCTCTTTTTGGTGGATCACTCTCTCACCTCTCAACTCACTAGTGATAGTGGCTTCCTTAGCCCTCGCTAGAGCCTTTGCATTGTCCGCAATTACTTGGCTAGGAGTCATTGGGCGTAGGATGTAGGTCTTGTCGTTGACCTTGAAGCTATAGGCATTTGTGTAGCCATCATGGTTGGCTTTCTTGTCATATTGCCAAGGGCGACCAAGTAACATGTGGCACACCGTCATAGGCACGACGTCACAATCAATGGTGTCTTCATAAGCGCCAATCTTGAAGGATATCGTGACGGTGTGTTGGATCTTCACATTTCCATTGTCGCTTAGCCATTGCACATGGTAGGGATGGGGGTGTTTCCGGAGCGGGAGGTTTAGCTTGGTGCATAGTTCGGTGCTTGCAAGATTGTGGCAACTCCCTCCATCGATGATAACCTTTATTGACTTGCCATTGATTCCGGCTCTTGTTTGGAAGATATTGCACCTTTGGTCTTCATTGGGAAATGCATGGGTTGTCAACACTTTGGTCACCACAAGAGAAGGGCTTGCATCATGCACACATAGGACTTGCTCTTGGTCTTCCAAGGCATCATCTTCATGAGAGGTTGCGGCTTGTACCAAGGCTTCATATTCACCTTCACTTAAGTACTCCACATCTCCATCATCTCGAGTGATCATAACTCTTGTGTTCTTGCATTCAAAGGATTTGTGTCCTTGCGCACCACACTTGAAGCAAGTGATGTTACTAGATCCGGTGGAAGCTTTGGAGGACATGGTTGATTGCTCCGGCTTGAAGCTTGTTGTCTTGATGGCACTTCTTGCTTGCTTTGGAGGATCCTTGGAGGCAAGTGTACTTGTGTTCTTGATGCTTGAGGAGGCATTCATAGCATTTCTTGCGGCGAAGAAGGTCTTTGTCTTTGCACTTGCTAGGTCTTCTCGCACTTGGCGCTCGGCCCTTGTTGCTTGGTGGAGTAACTCAACCATGTTTTTGTAGGGCAAGAATTCCACTATCCTCTTGACGGGGATGTTCAAGCCATTCAAGAATCTTGCCATAGTTTGCTCTTCTCGCTCATCCACATTTGCACTCATCATGGTCATGTGCATCTCCTTGTAATATTCCTCAACGGACTTGTAGCTTTGCTTGAGTTGAGTGAGCTTGTTGAAGAGGTCACGCTTGTGGTGAGTTGGGACAAAGCGGGTGTGCATGACTTCTTGCATCTCTTCCCATGTGTCAATGGGTGCTAAGTCTTCCTTCTCACGCTTCTTGTTTACCTCTTCCCACCAAACATTTGCATATCCTTCAAACTCAAGTGATGCCATGGCAACTTTCTTTGCTTCGGAGAAGTTGTGGATGCGGAATATCTTATCAACCTTGAGGACCCAAGACAAGTATGCGTCGGGATCTTCCTCTCCTTGGAACTTGGGCATGGTGAATTTGAGCTTCCCAAATATTTCTTCCTCATTGCGGTCATTGCGTCGAGGAGGTGGTCTTGCTTCACCATGATCTTGACGTTGTTGAGGTTGAGGTTGTGGACCTTGAGCATCTTCATTGTTGTTTCTTTGTTGTTGAGGAGGAGGTGGTCTTCCATGACCTTCATCTTGATCATCATGGTTGTGGCGTTGATGAGGTCTCACACTTTCTTCACTTGATGCTTGGTGATGATTTGATTCTTCCTCCATCTCAACATCTCGTGCTTGATGAGGTGGTCTTCTACCATGAGGGCGATCATCATGATGACGACGGTTGTCTTGACCTTGACGGCGTGGTGCCCTATCACGAGGAGGTTGATCAACATTGATGATGCGGCGGTCTTGGTTCACTTCTTGTTCGGCATTATGGTGGTGCCTTTGAGCATTGGCCACTTGAGATGGGCGAGGTTGCCCTTGATGATGACGTGCCTCTTGCTCTTGGCGAAGCCTTTCTTGCTCACGTGCATGAAGGAGATCTTGATCATGACGAAGACGTTGTTGTTCCTCTTGGAATTGAGCATGGAGATGTTCTTGTTGAAGACGTTCTTCTTCAAGGCGTAGACGTTCTTGGACAAGTCGAAGTCGTGCTTGCTCCGCTTCTTGAGCTTGTTGTTGAAGCACTTGAGCATCCACATTATGGTGGCGTGGGTCTTGATTGGAATCATGATGCGACGATGTAGGAGCTCGTGACCTTGAGCTATGGGAGCGCGAAGACCTTGAATGTTGTCTTCTATCTTCTTGACGGTTGAGTGTATGGAGGATGTTGTCCAACGCCGTCTTCATTTCTCTTGTTTCTTGACCTTGCATGGCGAGTGTTGCCTTCAACTCATTGCCTTGAGTTTCAATCTTCTCATTGAGTTCTTGAACTTGATTGTTGAGGTCAATCCTTTGCACTTGAGCTCTTTCTTCATAGCGGACATTGGTATCCTTGAGCATGGCTTCAAATTGATTGAGCTTGGCGTGGACGGCTTGAGTAGCTATCCAATGTTGGTGCCGCGTCATCGGTAGTTGGTTCCCTTCTCCACTAGACATGGTTACAACTAAAACAAGAACTATGTGGTGGGTGGTTAGGAAAGACTACCAAAAGTGTCAAAACTTGCAAACCAAAATCGAGTAAGTGTTTCAAGTCGAGGAACAACCGATATGTATGCACACACACAAAACAAAAACTCTATATGGTGTTAGGTATGGATGTGGAAAGCCAAATGGAAGAACCAAACGAAGAGTCTATTGTCAAAAGTGGGTAAGATCCAAAAGTCACAAGTCAACGGCGGTGATCACAAAAGGCATACACAAGGTGGAACACACGCGTGGGACAAAATGGGGTTAGCGCGACGGAAAATGAGCACGAACAAAATTGGTCCTAACGAAGACTACTAGCTCGGTGTCACGCTAACGCAAGAGAGACCGTGGCTTGGTTGCAAAATTGAGAAGCAACAAGATTTGCGCAAGACGCCTCTCTTCTCTTTTCTCTCTTTTGCTTATAAGCTTTGGACTCTTTTGTGTATAGGTGTCACTCACACTCTTTTTCTTTTTCTTTTTCTCCTTTTTTTTTGTATGCTTAGGAGCTTTCTTTTTCTCACTATCTATGTAAGTATGTCACACTTCTTTTGCCTATCTTTTCACACGAGCTTGCTTCGTAGCTTTGCTCAACACACGCACACCCTCACGGTCGGGACGCTTGCGCAATGCTTCGCAACACTAGAAAGCCACTCTCGATAGGAAAGGTACGCAAAGGAAGCTTAGGCTACAAGTTAGGGGGCAAGTTATACCACTTGATGACGGTGGCCGACGATGTTGAACTTGCTATGGTGGAAGGTGTCAAATGAACCGCTTGGATCCTCGGGGTGCCGTCGTCGTTGATGATGTTGCGGAAGCTTAGTGGTAGCTGAAATGGCACACACAACGAAGTCCAAACACAAGGGGTTAGTGCCAAAACGAAAAACGAAGAAAACTGTCAAATGTTCGGCCAGGCGGAACTTCCGGTCCTGAGGGGCGGAACTTCCGGTCCACGGGCGGAACTTCCGGTCCTGCGGGGCGGAACTTCCGGTCGCAATCAGATCTGCGGGCTGTTCTTCGATTTGGGCGGAAATCCGGGCCGAAAATCTTCGAATTCGTGGAAAATTTGGCACTAAGAGCGGTGGGAAGGTGGGGGAATTGCAGATCAATACCAAAGATAAGTTTCTATTGGACCAAAACCACCAAAAACTCAACAAATCGCGAGATCCAACCAAGGCCAATTTGGGGCTATTTTTTGGGAAAAAATTTTTGGAAAATTTTTTTGGGCGAAATTGGTGGATTTGGTGGGTGTGGGGGTCAAATCCGTGGCAACCAAGGAGCTCTTGATACCATATGATATGGGCTAAGCCCAGGGATGTGCCCGATCTTCACGGATTTGAAGGGATTCATGGGGGTAGGTGGATGAACGCGATGAACACGTGGGGGAAACGCGGGGATACACACACACACACGGATACAATTCGAGTTTTCCCTCGTTGGCTCGAAACACCAACTCGATAGAGATTGCAGGAAAAGACCTTCCGGTAGAAGTCCCGCAAAGAGATCGACTAATCGAAGCTCGGGAGATCTAGAACGGTGAGAAGACCGGAAGGTTTGATGGAAGTGCAAGCAAAAGACCAAATAGGTAGAAGTGCAAGCAAAAGATCAAACAAACGGTAGAAGTCACCAAAGAGATCTTCACGAGTCGATAGGAGCCCGGGTGGCGATACAAGATCATAGATCTAGGTAGGGTTCCACAGGGGTGAGCTAAGCTCAGGTTTTCTTTCAAATCAAGTCTAATCTCAGATCTGAGCCAACTAGCCTATTTATAGGTGGGGGCGAAGAGTTAAGTTACATGCTGAAAAGTCTTTGTTGTCTTTGAAGTTCGCGGTGGCGGAAGTTCCGGCCATCTTGGGCGGAAGTTCCGGTCGAAGCGGAAGTTCCGGTCCTGGGGGCCGGAAGTTCCGGCCGGGCCGGAAGTTCCGGCCAAGTTCCGGCCAAGTTCCGAAAGTCGTCCATTTCCTTGCAGTAACATCCAGGGGCCTTTTCGTGGACTTTCGGAGCTTGGGCGGAACTTGGGCGGAAGTTCCGACCGGGCGGAAGTTCCGGTCCCTCGGGGCGGAAGTTCCGGTCCGATGCTTTTTCCTGCGCGCTGGAAGGCATCTTGGGGGCATCTTGGGGGAATCTGGCCGGAAGTTCCGGTCCTGCGGGGCGGAAGTTCCGGCCTGTGCGCTGTAGCTCCGTCTTCATCGTTTCCAGCTCTCTCTCCAACGCCTTGGTCTCCATGGCTTGTGTCTTGGTCGATGTACCTGATTGAACATAGGGTATTTGCATGAAGTAGCAAGCCATCCAAGGGGGTGTCAAAGTCATAGGTAGAGAGGAGCGAATTCACCTCTTGGCGTAGTGCTTGGGCTCGAGCTCGTGTCATTGGACCACGAGGAGGGCTTGTCGGTCTTGAGGCGGCGGTGTCCATAGGCCACCCCGTATCAGTGACTATGCGGAGTAAACATGGGAACATGCTCAACATGGATATATGCGAAGTCTCCAAAATTTGAGAGAGCTATGGGGCCAATCTCATTTACAAGCATATTAACATCATTGCAAACCAAGCAGAAAGAGCAAGTATTCAACATTTTGGTTGCATTAATGGGAGAGTATTGCAAATATTTAGAGCAAAACATGTTCAACATTTTAGCATGGTTGTCAACAAACCTAGAGAAAGAGCAATTGTTCATCAAGGTTGTCACAACGCAAGCATTAGCATCATCATTTTCATTGCAAGCAATACATGGGAAAGAGCAATTGTTCGACATATTGCAAGCAAGAGGAAGTAACTTGAAAGACTCATAGCATGGCATGGAAATATTATCATAAGCAACTAATTCCACATGATCAACAATAGATGTATCACAAGTATCACATGGGAATGTGAAAGAAGCATATGTCATAGCAATCGGATCATCAAGATCATGCATGCACTCATAAGTCATCATGTCCACTAGTGGGATCATGGCATCATCAACACCCATATAGGTACCTTTGTAGTCTCGCTCATATGAGGTAGGTGTTGTGGAAGAGGTAGGCTCCATGTGGCCTCCATGTTCATCTTCAATCAAGCATGGTGTGATATCATCATCTTCATGCACCATGTACATCTTCTCCATGATCGGTGTCTCATCATTCATGGAACCTAATGAGACATGAGGAAACACACTAGAGGTAGAGGGTAAGTTGTTAGAATTCGAAATGGCCTCACATGACCTATTAACTACCACTCTCATCTCACTCGGTGTATAACTCATGCTCTCGAAGTGTACGCACTCAAGCTCACATATAGTGGATGCACTCATCTCACATATAGTGGAGTCGCTCATGTCACATATAGTGGAGTCGCTCATGTCACATATAGTGGAGTCGCTCATCTCACATATGGTGGAGTCCCTCATCTCCATGGCAATGACGTCGTCGATGTCCGAGCAACCTAGCAAAGAGGAAGACAACACAAGAGGAGTAGTGATGCGGGGTGGCCTTCGGACACCTCCCCACCAAGACCAACAAGTCCCCCAAGCGGACCAATGACAAGGGCTCGAGTTAAAGCCCTACACGACAAGGTGAACTCGCTCCTCACTTCCCTCGACCTAGATACCCCATTGGATGGAATGCTACCTCATGCCGAAACCCTTTGTGTCATTAGGTACGTGGAGCATCAAGACCACGGAGAGGACAATAAGTCATGGTCAAGGGAAGGAGAGGAGAAGCTGATCGAGAAGATGTACCCGGAGCTGGACCCGAAGTCGCCCCAAGAACGCAAGGAAGAGACGATGAGCGGCCAGTCCAGAATCCGGTCTGACCGGACTCCTGACCGGGCCACCCGGCTCAGAATCCGGTCGACCGGCCGCCTGACCGGGCCACCCGGTCCCCAACCGGGCCTCCAACCGGTGCCATCCGGACGACTTCCCGGGGCTCCAGAACCTCGCCCGGTCACCGCCCGGTCCAGGATCCGGTCACCGACAGGACGACCCGGTCCCAGGTCCGGTCCAACCGGCCTCCTGACCGGCCTGCACGACTGAAGACTACTTTTCGGCCCGAAACGTTTTCCTTTGTGCCTTTTCGGCCCGTGTCGCCTTGTACCGCTATATAAGCACCTTGGACACCCCTTTTTCCCCTTAGACTTGTTTAGAACTCAAACCTAACTTTGAGCTTAGTCTCCCTTGGGTATCATCCCTCTGTAATCAAAGCAACCCTTGTGGATGTATGGATTTGGTAGTGTGAGATTCTAGTGTTTTACACTCTCTCTCCCACTCCTTGATTCGTCCTCCCCACCGGTCTCTCCTCTCGGAATTCTACCTCGAGTCTCTTCCGGGCGGATTCTATTGGCACGGTCCATCGAGCCGTGAGGGTAAGCATCGATTGTATCGGGTTGGTGTGCGTGGTTCTTCGTGTGTTCTTCGCGTTCTTCGTGTTCTTTCGCCTCTCCCCCTCTTTCCCCCTTGATTCCTTGGGTCATTCGCGAGATCGGGCCACAATCGGGGTCTTAGACCACATCATATGGTATCAGCAGCCTTTGGTTTCCGCGGATTGACCCTCCACCCACCCAATTTCGTTTCTAGAAAATTTTCCAAAAAATAGCCCTAAATTGCCTTTGGACGGATCTGTGATTTGGTTGAGTTTTGAGTGGTTTTGCTCCGTGGATCTGATGTTGTTGTGCTTGATCTACTATTTCCCCAACTTTTAGCCTCCAATTCCATCGTTTCCCTTCGTTTTGGCCGATTTGGTTTTGGTTTGGGGAAGAACAGGAGAGAGAAAGCTCCAAATCGTGCAGCTCGGTTGAGAACCCGGTCAACCGGCCCCCAGACCGGACCGTCCGGCGCAGATCCCGGCCAACCGGCCGCAAACCGGACAGCCGGCCCAGAGACCGGTCCGACCGGCCCCCAGACCGGACACGCCGGCGACAACTCCGGTCCAACCGGACCAGCGACCGGGCTCCTCGTCTTCGACATCGTCTAACACCACCGCCGACCACCACCACCACCATCATCTCCACCATCGCAGGTATAACTTGCAGTAACCCTTGTAGCCCTCTTCTTTTTGCGATCTATCCCACGAGCGAAGCTTTCGAGTGTTGCGAAACATCGCACGAGGTCCCGACCGTGAGGGTGTGCGTTGTGTGAGTAAAGCTCATAAGTGGAGCTCGTGAGTGGCCAGCAAAAGAGTAAGAGCATAGTGTGCTAGTGAAAAAAAAAAGAGAAAAGCAAAGTGCAAAGTGCCACCGATACAAAAAGAGTGAAAAGCTTTTAAGCAAGCACGAGAGATAGAGAAGAGAGACCTCGTGCGAATCTTGGTGTTTCTACTCTATGCAACCTAGCTTCGATCTCTTCTTGCGTTAGTGTGACATTGAGCACCCTCGTTTTGGGTTTTTCCTTTTTCCGCTCGTTCCTTGGTTGCACTAACCCCGCTCATCCCGTGTGTGAGTTCCACATTTTTCCGTGTTTATAGTGATCGCCACTTTGACACTTGGATTTTTGGACCTTACCCACTCTTAACAACATACTCGATTTTGGATTTCGTCTTTTGGCTTTCCACCATCCATTCCTAACACCATATTTGCTAGCTTTTGCGTGTGTTTCGTGTGTGTCCCGATACAATTGGTCTTACTTTCGGCTTGGTTGATTGCCTCAATACTATCTTGCCACGGTAAGAGTGAGAGGTAGTCTCCTTCCACTAACATCCACAACATAGTTCTTGTCTTGTGATCATGGATAGGCACGGAGACCAAGCAAAGGAGGATGAGGTCCTACACCCCTCCGAGAGGTTGGCCACCCAACACAACCTATGGGTGCAACGCCAAGAGTTCAAGGACCAACTCAACTTGTTCGAGACACGCATCGATGAACAATATGAAGAAGTGGCCCACAACTTCGGCCAAGTGAACCAAGATATGATCCTTCTTCGTGAAGCTACGGACAACTTGCATGACCAAGTGACGGCCAATGATGCAAACATGGAGCGGCGCATGGATAGCCTCGAGCGCGCCATCAACAACTTGGGTCGTCGACATCGACATCGCTCTACTTCCTCATCGTCATCGACATCATCACATGATGACTACTCCCGTGATCACCATTCGTCCTCAAGCTCCGACTCAAGGCATGGAGATCATCATCGCTCTCGTCGACCGCACGCTCGTCATGATGATTCTCGCTCCAACTCAAGGCGCGGAGAGTTCCATCGCCATGCTCGTCCTCATGAACGTCCGCAACAAGATCAAGCTCTTCACCAAGATCGTCATCAAGCGGCTCGCCATGCCCACCATGGGCATGACGACCAACCCCAAGACAACGTCCTCCACAACATGGACCCGACACCTCATCGTCAAGCCCATGTGGATGCTCAAGACCAAGGTCATCAAGATCCACCAAGGCGTGATCTCCGGAATCATCCTCGCCATGACCAAAGGGGCCGAGGACAACCCCAACATGATCAAGATGAGAGGGCCAACATTGGACAACGTCAACAACCTCGTCAAGATCCGCAACAACATCCTCAACATGAGCCAAGTGAAGCTAGTGTTCACCTCCAACGCCAACCCAATGCTATGGTTGGTCGTGGAAGACCTCCTCTACCACCTCAAGTCGCAAGAGATGAAGGCATCCGTCCTCGCCGAAGGAACATGGAAGATGAAGAGAATATGTATGGAAAGCTCAAGTTCAACATGCCCAAGTTCAAGGGTGAAGACGATGCCGAGGCCTACCTCTCATGGGCACTCAAGGTTGACAAGATCTCCCGCATACACAACTACTCCGGTGCCAAGAAAGTAGCCATGGCCTCCCTCGAGTTTGAAGATTATGCCAACACTTGGTGGGAACAAGTTGTCACTCTTAGGGAAGAAAAGGGTGATCCTCCAATTGATACTTGGGAAGACATGAAGGAGGAGATGGAAGCTCGCTTTGTCCCTAAACACTACAAGACCGATCTCTTCAACAAGCTACAAAAGTTGAAGCAAGGCACCAAGACCGTTGAAGAATTCTTCAAGGAGATGGAGTTAACCATGATGCGAGCAAACATCCAAGAGTCCGAGAACCAAACCATCGCTAGGTTCTTCAATGGCCTCAACTACCCCATCAAGAGGATTGTGGAGTTCCAACAATACTCCAACATGGTTGAGTTGGTTCACCAAGCTTCTAAGGCCGAGCGTCAAGTGAATGAGGACATCAAGTACTCGAAGTCCAAGCAATACTTCGCCTCCAAGCTTGCCACATCAACTCCTACAACAAGTGTCAAGCCAACCGCATCCTCTACACCTTCCAAGCAACCTTCCATACAAAGTCGCATGAAGCAAACGGTATCCTCCACCGCCTCCTCTAAGGCCTCTACCGGACCCTCCAATGTCACTTGCTTCAAGTGTGGTACTCAAGGCCACAAGTCCTTTGAGTGCAAGAACACCAAGGTCATGATCACTATGGAGAATGGTGACATAGAGACGCTAAGTGAAGGTGAATATGAAGCCCTAGTGCAAGCCGCCGTTGCTAATGAGGACGACTATGATGAAGAAAGTGGAGAAGACCCTCTCTTATGCACACATGATCCAAGCCCTTCTCTTGTGGTCACTCGAGTGCTCACCACTCAACCCCAAGCTATGGAAGACCAAAGATGCAACATCTTCCAAACGCGTGCCGGCATTGGTGGCAAGTCAATCAAGGTCATCATCGACGGTGGGAGTTGCCACAACTTGGCAAGCACCGAGCTATGTGAGAAGCTCAACCTCACGCTTCGCAAACATCCTCATCCATACCATGTCCAATGGTTGAGCGACAAGGGCAATGTCAAGATTCAACACACCGTCACCGTCAACTTCAAGATAGGACCCTATGAAGACACCGTCGAGTGCGATGTGGTGCCTATGACCGTGTGCCACATGTTGCTTGGCCGTCCATGGCAATTTGACAAGAAGTCCATACATGATGGTTACTCCAATGCATATACCTTCAAGGTCAAGGACAAGAAGTTCGAGCTTCGCCCAATGACTCCTAGCCAAATCATCGCCGACAATGCGAAAGCTTTAGCGATGGCACAACATCACATCCACCATAGTGAGTTGAGAGGAGAGGGAGCTACCCACCAAAAAGAGAGTGAGCGCCACCACCCACATATGAGTGAGAGAAAGAGTGTCCTCCTAGCCACCAAAAGCGAGTGGAGAGAAGTGAAAGACAACCCATCCACCACCATACACTACGTGCTCATTTGCAAGGGCCTCTCATCGGAGACTAACGACTTAACCAACATTCCTTCGTCTTTGTTGTCTCTTTTGAAGGAGTTCCAAGACGTCTTCCCCGACGAGCTACCTCATGGACTACCACCGCTTCGGGGCATCGAGCATCGCATCGACCTCATACCCGGCGCTCCCCTACCAAACCGCGCCGCCTACCGCACCAACCCCGAGGATACCAAGGAGATCCAACGCCAAATTCAAGACCTCCTCGCTAAAGGGTATGTCCGAGAAAGCCTTAGCCCTTGTGCCGTTCCCGTCATTCTTGTGCCTAAACCGGATGAGACGCAACGGATGTGTATGGATTGCCGCCCTATCAATGCCATTACCGTCCGTTATCGACATCCCATTCCGCGTTTAGATGACATGCTTGATGAATTGAGTGGTGCCACCATTTTCTCTAAGATTGATTTGCGTAGTGGCTACCACCAAATTCGCATGGCAATTGGTGATGAATGGAAGACGGCATTCAAGACCAAGCTTGGTCTCTATGAATGGCTCGTCATGCCATTTGGTCTTTCCAATGCTCCTTCCACTTTCATGCGTCTTATGAATCACATTTTGCGACCTCTCATTGGCAAGAGCGTGGTTGTCTATTTTGATGATATTCTCATCTATAGCAAAAATCTCGAGGACCATGTTCAACATGTGAGAGAAGTCTTATGCATCTTGCGCCACGAGAAGCTCTTTGCCAACTTACCAAAATGCCATTTCGCTCAAAACAAATTGGTTTTTCTTGGTTTTGTGGTTTCCGCCAACGGGATTGAAGTTGATTCTTCCAAAGTTGAGGCCATCCACAATTGGCCCACTCTCACAAATATTGGTCAAGTTCGAAGCTTCCATGGACTTGCCGGATTTTACCGCCGCTTTGTGAAAGATTTCAGCACCATTGCTTGCCCTTTAAACGAGCTTACAAAAAAGAATGTTCCGTTCGTTTGGGGCAAAGCACAACAAAAAGCTTTTGATGAATTGAAAAAGAGACTCACCGAGACACCACTACTTGCTCTTCCCGTTTTTGCCAAAACATTTGAGATAGAATGTGACGCGAGTGGCCTTGGAATCGGTGGTGTTCTCATGCAAAATGGAAAACCCGTAGCATACTATAGCGAGAAGTTGGATGGCGCACGCCTCAACTATCCTATATATGACAAGGAGCTTTATGCTTTGGTTCGTGTTCTTGAAGTTTGGCAACATTATCTTTGGCCAAAAGAGTTTGTCATCCACTCGGATCATGAGTCCTTGAAGTATTTGAAAAGTCAACACAATTTGAACAAGAGACATGCTAAGTGGGTTGAGTTCATAGAGTCCTTCCCTTATGTAATCAAATACAAAAAGGGCAAGGAAAATGTGGTTGCGGATGCACTTTCCCGCAAGATTACTCTTCTACTCACCCGCTTGGAGTTTCACATTTTGGGTCTTGAGGAGATCAAAGAACTTTACCCTTCCGACGCTTTCTTTGGTCCAATTTTTACCAAGTGTTCCGTCGATCGTGGATTTGATGATTTCTATTTGCATGATGGCTACTTGTTTAAAGCTAACAAGATTTGCATTTCCGAGTCTTCTCTTCGTAAGTTGCTTTTGCAAGAGTCACATGGAGGTGGTCTCATGGGTCACTTTGGTCGAGAGAAGACATATGCCATGCTCTCAACCCACTACTATTGGCCAAGAATGTACCGCGACGTGGAACGCCTTTGCCGCCGGTGTACAACATGCTTACAAGCTAAGTCTACTTCCAATCCCTATGGTCTTTACATACCTTTACCCATTCCATATGCACCTTGGTCGGACATAAGCATGGACTTTGTACTTGGCTTACCACGCACAAAACATGGTCATGACTCAATATTTGTGGTAGTGGATAGGTTCTCTAAAATGGCTCATTTCATACCATGTCATAAGAGCGATGATGCTTCACACATTGCTTCGTTGTTTTTCAGGGAAGTGGTTCGCCTACACGGAATACCGGCAAGCATTGTGTCGGATCGAGACGTCAAGTTCATGAGTTACCTATGGAAGTCGCTCATGGCGAAGTTTGGAGTGAAGCTCTTGTTCTCATCGTCCTCGCACCCGCAAACCGATGGACAAACCGAAGTGGTCAATCGAAGCCTCTCCACACTCCTCCGCACACTTGTGAAGACAAATTTGAAGTCATGGGAAGATTGCCTACCCCACGCGGAGTTCGCCTACAATCGAGCCAAGCACTCCACAACCGCAAGGAGTCCCTTCATGGTCGTTGATAACCCACAAGTATAGGGGGTGTATCGTAGTATCTTCGATAAGTAAGAATGTCGATCCCAACGAGGAGCAGAAGGTGTTGGCAGCAGTTTCGATGAAGGATTCACTGTAAATGCTCACAGACCAGTATTCAGGGGGTTTTGATATTGCAGATAAATAAAGTACAAGTAAATAAAATGCGAGAGAAATAATTGCAGCGAGTGGCCCAATCCTTTTTAGCACAAAGGACAAGCCGGTTTGTTTACTTATAATGACCAAACGTTCCTGAGGACATGTAACATCCCAAAAATTTAAAACAAAGAGAAAATGAATTCCCTTTTTCCAAAAATGAGAACCAACAAAAACTTTGATTAAATTAAGTTTGGTACATAGTGAGCATGCTTATATGTGGTGATATTGCCATGATTGTTTATTTATTGCATTGAACCTAATTCCCAAAACCCTAAACCCTAATCCTCTCAAAACTAAATAGTATCAAATAAGAGAGAACTAAAATAAAAAGGCATAAATGGGCATATAACCCTAGTATGCAAATATTGACTAATACCATTCTTACTT
The DNA here is from genome assembly GCF_019359855.2 of Lolium perenne. Lineage (NCBI taxonomy): Eukaryota > Viridiplantae > Streptophyta > Magnoliopsida > Poales > Poaceae > Lolium > Lolium perenne. The sequence continues at coordinate 103,160,386 of NC_067248.2, forward strand.
GTTAAAATAGAGGTGAACCATGGTGATACTCCACTAAATCCTAAACCTCACCCCTCTTTTCACCATCCTAGTTAAAATAAAATAAAGGAAACTAAATAAGAAAAAGAGGCATATGTGCCTATGGCTATTTTTATAAATCTTTACCCCAAGCTCCTCTACTTTGTTTAGTGGTTTGGAAAACCATTATACACCCTATCTAGTACTTATCAAACCTAAGTTAAGTTGTTGCCAAAGAAAATAAAAAGAAACTAAAAATGCCATAGAGGCATATGAGAGTAAATTAGCAAATTTATGAAATTGAGAAGGTTGACCCTAGGATTTGTTGTGAATGGTTAGATCACCTCCATATAATATATCAACACTCAACAACACCATTTGGGACAAGCAAAGTCAAATTAAAAATCAAATGCCACCTATGCATAGAGGCATATGTGACACATAGCCATTTTTCCAAAAACTTGACCTAAGCACCTCTACCTTGCCAAAATGGTTGAAAACCTTACTAAACCCAAACTAATACTAAATCAACCATAAACCATGACCTTTGATCATAGATAAAGAAAATAAAATAAAAAGATGAAATGCACATATGTGCATATGGCCAAAAATACAAATGTGAGCCAAAGACCATCAAACTTGTTTCCCTTGCTGGGATTGTTTTCTTATATCATATCCAACCTCAACCACATCAAGGAGATCAAGAAAAACCAAATCAAATAGAAAATAAGAAGATGTTCCAATACACATAGGTGGATATGGCCATTTTTACAAATCTTGAACCTAGACCATTATGGCTTGCACCATTGGAGGTAAATGGTTGCTAAACACATATAAACACCTTTGGAATCAAACAAACTCAAATCAAATCAAATTTGAATGAAATATGAGCTCACATGCACTAATGGTCATTTGGCCACATTATAAAATGTTCCCCACTTTAACCCCTGGTTTTTACTTTTCTTCAAACTAAACTTGGTAAACCAAAGCTAGGTCATCCAAGACCATGTCAAGGTGAGCAACTTTCATGTTGACCACCAAGGTCAGAGTTGACTAGGTTGACCAGTATGAGAGTGACAAGTGGTGATGTTGAAACAAAGAGAAGATCACACCCATTTTGGAAATTTCACAAACCACTGCAAATTTGACCCCCACCACCACCAGTAGACTTCATTTATTATATATTTACAACCCACCAAAATTCAATCAAAAATTCAAATATTTTCTTCTTGCGGCCATTTCATCGAGCACCTTATGTGCAATAATCTACCAACTACACACCTGCTATTATCCAGCATGTTTGAGCCTCCACCATCAAGCCTATGTCACCACCAGCTCCTCCTTACACCCAGGGAACAAAGCCAAGCAGCAGAGACCTTGGCTCATGCATCAAATCTGCTAGGACAACACCATGCCGGCCACCATGGACATCATCATGCCAACTCCATCTCTAACCCTCTTTGGTCACTCTCACCATGTCCACTGGAGCACCCTCATCTCACTGACCCCGCTGGTACACGCCAAGGACACAGGAAGCGTCGGCATTCGCCAGGACGTGACGTGCCCCGACGTGGTCACCACGCGCGAGCTCGCCAGCGCGCGCATGGGCATGGCCACGGGCGCGCCAGCACCTCCCCTCACTCTCGTCACCCTGTCCTCCTCTCGCCTCCCTTTCTTCACCCACTTGACCCCCTCGACGTCAGCTAGCCCCTGGACATCGCCCACGCCTCGCCGGAGCACTGTCGCCGTCGTCACGGACGACAACCGTCCGACGCGTCCGCCAGTACACGGTGACGTTGCCAACGCTACCGTGCCCCATTTTCAACGCCAGGACGCCCGTCGTGTCTGCGGTGACGTCGCCCACACTGCCGCACCCTCGCCGTTGACGCCAACCCACCGTAGCCGTGCCGACGTCGACGACCTGCTCCGCTCGCCCCGGCCACCTCGCGTCGCTATAAAAGGGGAGCGCCCTGGCCTCCATTGAGCACGCCATCCCACTCCCCTCTCTCTTCTGCCTCTCCTCGCACCATCCCCCGCCCCCATTAGCCACCACGCCGCCGGAATTTGGCCAGAGCCCGCCGCTGCAGTAGCTCGCCGAAGCCAACGATCCCGAGCACCCCTGGAGCCGCCGCGACCCTCCTTCGACTCGCCTTCGTCGACAACGCCGTTTGCCCGCCTCGCCAACCTCACTGGACGCCGGTAAGCCTCCCATCGCGACCCCCTGACCGCCGGTAGGGTTTGCCATCGCCGGAGCTCGTCTCTGACGAGGACGAACTCTGACCGTCCGATCCCCTTCAATCCCACGGCCTGTACCGTTTCGGTATTATAACGCCACTGACAAGCGGGGGCCATTGTCAGGCGGCCCGCCGCGAGCGTGGCACGCTAGCTGGGCCGGCCCAACTCTTTCCCACTCTCACTGGCCCATTTCCTTTCCCGCGCGAGCCCACTCATTTGAATGTGAATATTTCGAATTAAATCAAATTCTTCTCAGATGCTGTTTTGAAAATTAAATATAATAAAATCTACCAAACCAAATTGAACAAATTTTATATATTTGGAAACCTTGTTAAATTATCTATAAGACTACACTGGCCTCAACCTTAGATTTATTATAGAATTTAAATGATAAAAATAACAAGGCAGGGACTTTTCTGCCTTAGATTAATTCTTAAAAATTAACCAAAAATGCTCTTTAGTTAATTCCAACTCCTATAATTCACATTTCACTTGTACTAATTGTTTCTGCAAAAATATGCCATGCTTACTTTGAATGATCATGGCCTAGTTGAATTAAAGGACCATATGGCTATTTCTAGTCAAAGATATTGTCCAAAACTATTAATAAATCCTATGGGAGTGTTTCTCTCATTTAAATCTTGTCATGAACAATTCAAAATAAGCTAGAGACTCTGGTCATTTAGGTCTCATATGAATTGTTGATAAAATTAAATCCTTACCATATTAGAATTAAATGGTATGAGGTGCTACACCTCATTTAAATCATTAGTATGTGGTATTAAACTATGTGAGGTGTAGCCTCTCATTTAAATACTTACTCCAAGGGATTCAATGAGAATTAATGACACATGTAGTAATAATCCATAGGTTCTTATTTAAAAATATTCAATCCTTTTCATAGTAGTATTTAAATTATTCAAGGCTACTTATTAAATCTTATGAGATGTAGTGGTCTCATTTAAATCTTGTCTCAACTAAGTTAATATGGGGTATAGACTATGGTCAATTTTAAACTCATATTAAATTAGTTGATGATATTAAATCATTAATCATGAGTAATAAAAAGGCATGAGGGGTGTACCTCATTTAAATCATTTCCCAATTGACACTTGTGAAGAGGTTGACTTTAGTCAACCTAGGTCACATCTTATTCATGAAGGAAATTAAATCTTAATAATATTTAATGAGAGGAAATTATTTTCTCTCAAGAAATAAATAGAAACTCTAATTAATATTTATAATGAGATGAAAATATTTTTCTTAAGAATAAAATTAAATCAACTCACCTAATAAGCATGTTGATTGATAGCTTAGTAGGAATGATTTATGTGTGTGCTTAGTCTAGTACTTAGGCTTTGTGTGGTAATTGTGTGTATTGTACTCGTATTTAGACGCTAGTACCGAGGAGTACACCGAGGAGGAGGAGGACTACTTTGAAGAGGAAGAGAACTTTGATCACTACTCCAACCAAGGCAAGCTATTATTAATACAAGCTAACTCCGATGCAAGCTATACCCTTGCAAGCTAATATTCTTGCAAAGTGCAAAGCTCTACTAGAGCAAGGCACACTCACCAATTTACTTTATGCTTCATGATCCCATCCCAAGTTTTATTCTTACAAGCTTTTACTTTGATTATTATAGCTTGCTTTTATAGTTAACTTTGGTCTAGAGATAGAATACTACAAGAGTATCAAAGTTAGCCTAGAACTATCAAAGCTAGTTAGCACCCCTCATGACTAGTTGCTAGTGCTAATATATAAAATTGACTACTCTAGATGGGAACTTGTGAAATGAAATGACTTTGAAAACCTTGGAATGATGAGTCATTCTATTGAAAGATTTTGAAGGTGAATGGGACTTGTGAATGACTTGGTGAATTTTACAAAAACTGATGGTTGGGTTCGGATGCGATACCATTCCAATTTTGAAAGTACCCCCACAATACCCGATATGGGTAAGGGCTTAACTAGAAATTTATGTGCTTTAGTATGGGTTCCCTCTAAACAAGCGTCATCGGGGTTATGCCGAGGGCTGCCTCTACAAAAGAAATGATGTGATATGACGTGAATGAGGTGAATTGTCCGGCCCAAGCCCTGTGCAGTTCCCGGGTTAACAGGTTGGTTTTCACCGGGAGGCCAAGCTCATGGGGAGAGGTGCCTATACTAGGGTATGTAAGTGAAAGGTTATGGTTGGTAGTCCGCACACGGAGTGTGATAAATCAGGGCCAGTTAACCCTGACGGATTATTGCAAATGTTGTGGCACAAGTGTACGACCTCTGCAGAGTGTAGAACTATTCGAATAGCCGTGTCCACGGTTACGGACGATTGGAAAGGCCATACTGTTCCGTCATCAGACCATTTTCAAAAATGTGACATGTGAAGGGTGACTTGTGCTTTGAACCTGAACTGGTGACTTTGACTGGAATCACAACAGAGTTGTGGGAATGACACTAATGTTCCCCCTTGAGTTAGTCTAGCGATTCAAGCATCTTTACTAAATGTTTATGAAATAAACTTGGCTTTATGCAAATAAACCTAGAGCTTAGCATCCCCCTTACTATAGTTGATAGTGCTTACATTAGTATTAGTTTGCGAGTACTTTAAAGTACTCATGGCTTTGTCCCTGGCTATTCAAATGGCCAGACTATGAAGAGGAACAGCAGTACGAGGAAGATGGACAGCAGGACGTCTACGACAACTAGGATCACTCCTGACGTCAACAAGTTGCCTGTGGAATAGATGGACCACAACCGTTACTTCGCTTCCGCTATATGTTGTGTTTGTTGATCAATAGATCAACTATTTGTGTAATTGGATTTCTAGATCCACTATGATGTAAGACTGGATCATGTGATCCCTCGATGTAAGACAATTATGTGTTGTAATGAATGATGTGTTGTGATATCAATCTATTATGTCTCGCAAAAACAATATTCCTGGGATTGCGATGAATGGCATAATAGGCATCTGGACTTAAAAATCCGGGTGTTGACAAGTTGGTATCAGAGCCATTGTTGACCTTAGGAGACCCTAGTTAGAATGGACGTCCTGAAAAATTTAGTTTCAAAACAAATGAAGGGAATATTTATGAAAAATTATTCTCACTCTTATCCGTGAGCTCTTTTCCAAAATAAGAGATCCATACCCCACTTTTCCTTGTAAATATTACATAAAATTTTGCACACTTGATCACTTCTCTAACTTACTTATCCTAATTGCTCATAGATGGAATACCAATGGGAGTGTTATCAGCTTGGTCATGGAGGAGAACTGAAGTTTGAAAAGGATTTGAAGCAACTAGTGGAATATCTAGGACACCCGTACCCTGAGTTCTTCGGAACATCCTTCAATAATCAGTTGGGAGGACCACCTCGGTGGGAAGTTTCTGCTGATCTAGGAAGAAAGCTTGAAGCCCCGGTATGGGAAACCATATGGTTTTCTGTAACGGGAAACACCTGGAAGGAAGGACTAGACAAAGCTATGCAAGAAGCAATTTCCCGTCTGTGTGGACAAAATAAGGACAAGATCAAGAACACTCGTTTCATCTACTACCCAAGACATGACTCCATGGGAAGACCGATGACCATGCCCCCACCACAACCAGAGATGAACCCCTATAAAGCCCCTCAGGACTTCAGGCAGTACAAAACCCGCAGGGATTTGGATAACGCCCTCGCCTCTCGCCAAGCACCTCACCCGTGAAGAAGAAGAATCCACCCTGAAGAGTAGTATCACCCCAGCACTTAAGTAGGTGTGAGTTGTATCAGGATCCTCCTTGTATCGTAGAGCGAACGAATGGTTCTTAAAACCAACGGTGTGTTAGCTTTGTAATGTGTGATGCTTGGTATGAATGAAAAAGTGTTGTTGGTTTCTACCCCCTCAACACTACTCAAGTTTTGAACTTTTTGAATTTAACTCAAACAAACCATAGAAATTTCCCTCTTATCTTATCATCTACTCCAATGATCAGATGGCCCCACCAAACCGCAACCAAGACGCAATGATGCAGATGCTCCAGATGATGATGGAAGATCGCGAAGCCACGAGAGCTGAACGACAAGCCAACTTAGCTGCACTGCAACAGATAGCTCAGAACAATCAAGGCCATGGAAACCATGATCACCCAGGATCAAAGCTCAAGAACTTTCAGAACACCAACCCTCCGATGTTTAGCAAGACTGAAGAGCCACTTGACGCAGATGACTGGCTCCAGACAATGGAGAACAACCTCGAAGTTGCGCAAGTTGAAGCCGCAGAGAAAGTACTGTTTGCCACCCACTATCTGTCAGGACCTGCAAGAGCCTGGTGGACAAGTGCCCGCGCAATGAATGCTGGACAAATGATGAACTGGGAAGACTTCAAGCTGAAGTTTAGTAAATACCATGTGCCCCAAGGACTAATCAAGAAAATGAGAGACGAGTTCCGAGAACTGAAGCAAGGAAGAATGTCCGTGGTGGAATACCGCGACAAGTTTCTTACACTGTCAAGGTACGCCCCGGATGAGACAGACACCAATGAGAAGAGGAAGGAGAGATTTCTGAATGGACTGCATGACGAGATGCAAACTGTGTTAGTGAACATTCCGTTCGCTGACCTCGAAGCCCTAGTGGACTCAGCCATACAGATGGAAGGAAAGCTGCATCAGGCAAATGAAAACCGCAAGCGCAGGATGATGAACCAGAATGGACCCCACCATACCCAGAAGTACCGCAACAACTCCTCTGGAGGATTCACCCCAAGACACAACAAGCCCCCTGCTCAGAATTTTCGCCCCAATTACTCCAACAATAACCGAGGACCCCCGAAGCCCGGAGGCAACCATAACCACCACAGCAACAACAACAGCAACCCCAACAACACCAACAACCACCCCAATGGTAACAATAACAACCCCAATAATGCCCCAAAGACTGGAAGCAACACTGTTCCCATCAACCCCAAAGATAAGTCAACTATAAACTGCTATGAATGTGGAGTTGTGGGTCACTACTCCAATGAGTGCCCCAAGAAGCTTGCCAGGATTGCCGCCAACACTGCTGCACCTGCCCAGCAACAACGCCGCTTCGCAGGTAGAAAGAACCAGAACACCAATAACGGCCGACTCTACCACATGAATACAGCAGAAGCACAGGAAGCACCTCAGGCCATACCAAGTATGTTTTTCTGTGAATCAAATTGCTCAATCTTTCTTAGGAACCTAACTTTTCTTAAAATCTCGGGACGAGATTTGTTTAAGGGGGAAGGGATTGTAACATCCCAAAAATTTAAAACAAAGAGAAAATGAATTCCCTTTTTCCAAAAATGAGAACCAACAAAAACTTTGATTAAATTAAGTTTGGTACATAGTGAGCATGCTTATATGTGGTGATATTGCCATGATTGTTTATTTATTGCATTGAACCTAATTCCCAAAACCCTAAACCCTAATCCTCTCAAAACTAAATAGTATCAAATAAGAGAGAACTAAAATAAAAAGGCATAAATGGGCATATAACCCTAGTATGCAAATATTGACTAATACCATTCTTACTTGTTAAAATAGAGGTGAACCATGGTGATACTCCACTAAATCCTAAACCTCACCCCTCTTTTCACCATCCTAGTTAAAATAAAATAAAGGAAACTAAATAAGAAAAAGAGGCATATGTGCCTATGGCTATTTTTATAAATCTTTACCCCAAGCTCCTCTACTTTGTTTAGTGGTTTGGAAAACCATTATACACCCTATCTAGTACTTATCAAACCTAAGTTAAGTTGTTGCCAAAGAAAATAAAAAGAAACTAAAAATGCCATAGAGGCATATGAGAGTAAATTAGCAAATTTATGAAATTGAGAAGGTTGACCCTAGGATTTGTTGTGAATGGTTAGATCACCTCCATATAACATATCAACACTCAACAACACCATTTGGGACAAGCAAAGTCAAATTAAAAATCAAATGCCACCTATGCATAGAGGCATATGTGACACATAGCCATTTTTCCAAAAACTTGACCTAAGCACCTCTACCTTGCCAAAATGGTTGAAAACCTTACTAAACCCAAACTAATACTAAATCAACCATAAACCATGACCTTTGATCATAGATAAAGAAAATAAAATAAAAAGATGAAATGCACATATGTGCATATGGCCAAAAATACAAATGTGAGCCAAAGACCATCAAACTTGTTTCCCTTGCTGGGATTGTTTTCTTATATCATATCCAACCTCAACCACATCAAGGAGATCAAGAAAAACCAAATCAAATAGAAAATAAGAAGATGTTCCAATACACATAGGTGGATATGGCCATTTTTACAAATCTTGAACCTAGACCATTATGGCTTGCACCATTGGAGGTAAATGGTTGCTAAACACATATAAACACCTTTGGAATCAAACAAACTCAAATCAAATCAAATTTGAATGAAATATGAGCTCACATGCACTAATGGTCATTTGGCCACATTATAAAATGTTCCCCACTTTAACCCCTGGTTTTTACTTTTCTTCAAACTAAACTTGGTAAACCAAAGCTAGGTCATCCAAGACCATGTCAAGGTGAGCAACTTTCATGTTGACCACCAAGGTCAGAGTTGACTAGGTTGACCAGTATGAGAGTGACAAGTGGTGATGTTGAAACAAAGAGAAGATCACACCCATTTTGGAAATTTCACAAACCACTGCAAATTTGACCCCCACCACCACCAGTAGACTTCATTTATTATATATTTACAACCCACCAAAATTCAATCAAAAATTCAAATATTTTCTTCTTGCGGCCATTTCATCGAGCACCTTATGTGCAATAATCTACCAACTACACACCTGCTATTATCCAGCATGTTTGAGCCTCCACCATCAAGCCTATGTCACCACCAGCTCCTCCTTACACCCAGGGAACAAAGCCAAGCAGCAGAGACCTTGGCTCATGCATCAAATCTGCTAGGACAACACCATGCCGGCCACCATGGACATCATCATGCCAACTCCATCTCTAACCCTCTTTGGTCACTCTCACCATGTCCACTGGAGCACCCTCATCTCACTGACCCCGCTGGTACACGCCAAGGACACAGGAAGCGTCGGCATTCGCCAGGACGTGACGTGCCCCGACGTGGTCACCACGCGCGAGCTCGCCAGCGCGCGCATGGGCATGGCCACGGGCGCGCCAGCACCTCCCCTCACTCTCGTCACCCTGTCCTCCTCTCGCCTCCCTTTCTTCACCCACTTGACCCCCTCGACGTCAGCTAGCCCCTGGACATCGCCCACGCCTCGCCGGAGCACTGTCGCCGTCGTCACGGACGACAACCGTCCGACGCGTCCGCCAGTACACGGTGACGTTGCCAACGCTACCGTGCCCCATTTTCAACGCCAGGACGCCCGTCGTGTCTGCGGTGACGTCGCCCACACTGCCGCACCCTCGCCGTTGACGCCAACCCACCGTAGCCGTGCCGACGTCGACGACCTGCTCCGCTCGCCCCGGCCACCTCGCGTCGCTATAAAAGGGGAGCGCCCTGGCCTCCATTGAGCACGCCATCCCACTCCCCTCTCTCTTCTGCCTCTCCTCGCACCATCCCCCGCCCCCATTAGCCACCACGCCGCCGGAATTTGGCCAGAGCCCGCCGCTGCAGTAGCTCGCCGAAGCCAACGATCCCGAGCACCCCTGGAGCCGCCGCGACCCTCCTTCGACTCGCCTTCGTCGACAACGCCGTTTGCCCGCCTCGCCAACCTCACTGGACGCCGGTAAGCCTCCCATCGCGACCCCCTGACCGCCGGTAGGGTTTGCCATCGCCGGAGCTCGTCTCTGACGAGGACGAACTACAGCCGTCCGATCCCCTTCAATCCCACGGCCTGTACCGTTTCGGTATTATAACGCCACTGACAAGCGGGGGCCATTGTCAGGCGGCCCGCCGCGAGCGTGGCACGCTAGCTGGGCCGGCCCAACTCTTTCCCACTCTCACTGGCCCATTTCCTTTCCCGCGCGAGCCCACTCATTTGAATGTGAATATTTCGAATTAAATCAAATTCTTCTCAGATGCTGTTTTGAAAATTAAATATAATAAAATCTACCAAACCAAATTGAACAAATTTTATATATTTGGAAACCTTGTTAAATTATCTATAAGACTACACTGGCCTCAACCTTAGATTTATTATAGAATTTAAATGATAAAAATAACAAGGCAGGGACTTTTCTGCCTTAGATTAATTCTTAAAAATTAACCAAAAATGCTTTTTAGTTAATTCCAACTCCTATAATTCACATTTCACTTGTACTAATTGTTTCTGCAAAAATATGCCATGCTTACTTTGAATGATCATGGCCTAGTTGAATTAAAGGACCATATGGCTATTTCTAGTCAAAGATATTGTCCAAAACTATTAATAAATCCTATGGGAGTGTTTCTCTCATTTAAATCTTGTCATGAACAATTCAAAATAAGCTAGAGACTCTGGTCATTTAGGTCTCATATGAATTGTTGATAAAATTAAATCCTTACCATATTAGAATTAAATGGTATGAGGTGCTACACCTCATTTAAATCATTAGTATGTGGTATTAAACTATGTGAGGTGTAGCCTCTCATTTAAATACTTACTCCAAGGGATTCAATGAGAATTAATGACACATGTAGTAATAATCCATAGGTTCTTATTTAAAAATATTCAATCCTTTTCATAGTAGTATTTAAATTATTCAAGGCTACTTATTAAATCTTATGAGATGTAGTGGTCTCATTTAAATCTTGTCTCAACTAAGTTAATATGGGGTATAGACTATGGTCAATTTTAAACTCATATTAAATTAGTTGATGATATTAAATCATTAATCATGAGTAATAAAAAGGCATGAGGGGTGTACCTCATTTAAATCATTTCCCAATTGACACTTGTGAAGAGGTTGACTTTAGTCAACCTAGGTCACATCTTATTCATGAAGGAAATTAAATCTTAATAATATTTAATGAGAGGAAATTATTTTCTCTCAAGAAATAAATAGAAACTCTAATTAATATTTATAATGAGATGAAAATATTTTTCTTAAGAATAAAATTAAATCAACTCACCTAATAAGCATGTTGATTGATAGCTTAGTAGGAATGATTTATGTGTGTGCTTAGTCTAGTACTTAGGCTTTGTGTGGTAATTGTGTGTATTGTACTCGTATTTAGACGCTAGTACCGAGGAGTACACCGAGGAGGAGGAGGACTACTTTGAAGAGGAAGAGAACTTTGATCACTACTCCAACCAAGGCAAGCTATTATTAATACAAGCTAACTCCGATGCAAGCTATACCCTTGCAAGCTAATATTCTTGCAAAGTGCAAAGCTCTACTAGAGCAAGGCACACTCACCAATTTACTTTATGCTTCATGATCCCATCCCAAGTTTTATTCTTACAAGCTTTTACTTTGATTATTATAGCTTGCTTTTATAGTTAACTTTGGTCTAGAGATAGAATACTACAAGAGTATCAAAGTTAGCCTAGAACTATCAAAGCTAGTTAGCACCCCTCATGACTAGTTGCTAGTGCTAATATATAAAATTGACTACTCTAGATGGGAACTTGTGAAATGAAATGACTTTGAAAACCTTGGAATGATGAGTCATTCTATTGAAAGATTTTGAAGGTGAATGGGACTTGTGAATGACTTGGTGAATTTTACAAAAACTGATGGTTGGGTTCGGATGCGATACCATTCCAATTTTGAAAGTACCCCCACAATACCCGATATGGGTAAGGGCTTAACTAGAAATTTATGTGCTTTAGTATGGGTTCCCTCTAAACAAGCGTCATCGGGGTTATGCCGAGGGCTGCCTCTACAAAAGAAATGATGTGATATGACGTGAATGAGGTGAATTGTCCGGCCCAAGCCCTGTGCAGTTCCCGGGTTAACAGGTTGGTTTTCACCGGGAGGCCAAGCTCATGGGGAGAGGTGCCTATACTAGGGTATGTAAGTGAAAGGTTATGGTTGGTAGTCCGCACACGGAGTGTGATAAATCAGGGCCAGTTAACCCTGACGGATTATTGCAAATGTTGTGGCACAAGTGTACGACCTCTGCAGAGTGTAGAACTATTCGAATAGCCGTGTCCACGGTTACGGACGATTGGAAAGGCCATACTGTTCCGTCATCAGACCATTTTCAAAAATGTGACATGTGAAGGGTGACTTGTGCTTTGAACCTGAACTGGTGACTTTGACTGGAATCACAACAGAGTTGTGGGAATGACACTAATGTTCCCCCTTGAGTTAGTCTAGCGATTCAAGCATCTTTACTAAATGTTTATGAAATAAACTTGGCTTTATGCAAATAAACCTAGAGCTTAGCATCCCCCTTACTATAGTTGATAGTGCTTACATTAGTATTAGTTTGCGAGTACTTTAAAGTACTCATGGCTTTGTCCCTGGCTATTCAAATGGCCAGACTATGAAGAGGAACAGCAGTACGAGGAAGATGGACAGCAGGACGTCTACGACAACTAGGATCACTCCTGACGTCAACAAGTTGCCTGTGGAATAGATGGACCACAACCGTTACTTCGCTTCCGCTATATGTTGTGTTTGTTGATCAATAGATCAACTATTTGTGTAATTGGATTTCTAGATCCACTATGATGTAAGACTGGATCATGTGATCCCTCGATGTAAGACAATTATGTGTTGTAATGAATGATGTGTTGTGATATCAATCTATTATGTCTCGCAAAAACAATATTCCTGGGATTGCGATGAATGGCATAATAGGCATCTGGACTTAAAAATCCGGGTGTTGACAGGACACATGGGGATTTTAGTCTAGTGCTTTCGCTACATACAGCTGATTAATCTTCATTGTTTTGATAAGTGTTGTGTGGGTGAACCTATGCTAATGCACCGCCCTTCCTAGGACTAATACATACTTGTGATTATACCCCTTGCAAGCATCCGCAACTACAAGAAAGTAATTAAGATAAATCTAACCACAGCCTTAAACTCTGAGATCCTGCGATCCCTCCTGCATCGATATACTAACGGGGGCTTAGGTTTCTGTCACTCCGGCAACCCCGCAATTAGCAACCGAATACAAGATGCACTCCCCTAGGCCCATAAATGGTGAAGTGTCGTGTAGTCGACGTTCACACGACACCACTAGAAGAATGACACCACAACTTAAATATCATAACATTGAATATTACTCAACCATAATTCACTACTAGCATTTAGACTTCACCCATGTCCTCAAGAACTAAACGAACTACTCACGAGACATCATATGGAATACAATCAGAGGTGATATGATGATGAATAACAATCTGAACATAAACCTTGGTTCAATGGTTTCACTCAATAGCATCTACAACAAGCATAGAATAACACCGGGAGAGTTTCCCCTATCAAACAATCAAGATTTAACCCGAATTGCTACAGCGATGACGAGGTGCAGCGGTGGTGATGGCGGTGTAGATGGTGGAGATGATGATGATGATGATGGAGATGATGTCCCGCTCGATGATGATGGCGATGGCGTCGATTTCCCCCTCCGGGAGGGAATTTCCCCGGCGGATTCCTGCCCGCCGGAGAGCTCTTTTCTCTCTGGTGTTCTCCGCCCCGCAGAGGCGGCTGTAACCCTTCGTGAGGTTCCCTCTGTGGCTTCGGTTTTCGGGACGAAGGAGTACGCGAAGAAAAGGAGGCGAAAGGGGCTGTGGGGCCCCCAGAGCACAGGGTGGCGCGGCCAGGCCTTGGGCCGCGCCGCCCTATGGTCTGGGCCCACAGTGGCTCTTCTCTTCTCCCCCTTCTGGCTCCCTCCGTCATCTGGAAAAATAGGAATTTACGTGAAATTCCCTTCCACAGTTGATCTTCCGAAATATTGCGTTCTGACGGTGCTTTTTCCAGCAGAATCCTGGCTCCGGTGCTTGATCCTCCAATGATGATGGAACATGCAAAATAGATGAAATAACATAAGTATTGTGTCTCAATATGAAATATATCAATGAATAACAGCAAATTATGATACAAAATAGTGATGCAAATTGGACGTATCAACTCCCCCCAAGCTTAGACCTCGCTTGTCCCCAAGCGAAACTGAGCTCGATAAACAAGACCACATGTTTATGGAGTGAAGAGTCGATAAATAAAATGCGGACAAGAAGCATCATATTCATTCACACAAGACATTCTAGTAAACAACTTCCTCATATAACTCATCTCGAAATAAGTAAAGAGAAATCACAAGTAAAGGTGCATAAGAAATCATAATTGGTGATGGCAAACTTTGTTCTTGGTCAGAGAACTACTAACGGATTGTACTTTTAAGCAAAGCTTTCATATTAGATTTTATAGCTGAGCCTTCATATTTAAGCATGACAATCTCTTCATAATCATTGATAACTTCAAAGTCATATTCATTCAGATAAAATTGGTACTAAACAAGAAAGTATAAAAGACATGATTAACTGAATCATAGCATAAATGATTGGTTCACAACAACTCAATTGCTTGCTTGAGATAGAGGGAAATAGGTTTACTGACTCAACATAAAAGTAAAAGACAGGCCCTTCGCAGAGGGAAGCAGGGATTAAATCATGTGCTAGAGCTTTTCAAGTTTGAAATCATATAAAGAGCATAAAAGTAAGATTTTGAGCGGTGTTTGTTGTTGTCAACGAATGGTAGCGGGTACTCTAACCCCCTTGCCAAACGAACCTTCAAAGAGCGGCTCCCATGAGGGACGGCATCTCTACCAGCAAGGTAGATCATCCCCCTTCTCTTTTGTTTACACATGTATTTTAGTTTTATTATGGGTGACACTCCCCCCAACCTTGGCTTTCTCAATCCATGGCTAACCGAATCCTCGGGTGCCTTCCAACATTCACATACCATGGAGGAGTGTCTATTGCAAAATTAAGTTGCTTACTGATGAATCAGAGCAAAACATGTGAAGAGAATTATTAATGAAGGTTATTAATTGGGGCTGGGAACCCCGTTGCCAGCTCTTATTGCAAAATTATTGGATAAGCGGATGTGCCGCTAGTCCATTGGTAAAAGTCCGCCCAACAAGACTGAAAGATAAAACACCACATACTTCCTCATGAGCTATAAAACATTGACACAAATAAAGAGTAGTATAGTTTGAATTATTTAAAGGTAGCACATGAAGTATTTACTTGGAATGGCAGAAAATACCATGTAGTCGGTAGGTATGGTGGACGCAAATGGCATAGGTTTGGTCTAAGGTTATGGATGTATGAGAAGCATTCCCTCTCGATACAGGTCTTTGGCTAGCAAGGTTTGATAGCAAGCATAAAGGTTGAGGGAAACAAACAAATATACATATGATAGAAACAATCATGCATCTTTCTCATAAGTACAAGCAATTTTAACTTTAGAATACTAAGCATAGAGATAGTAGAATAATGTATCTAAGTGTATTTCTCTCTTCTATTAAACATCAAGATGTTGTTGCTATTGACCAATGCTAAGTTTGCCAAAACCAAATAGATTTACTTGATGCTCCCAAAGTGATACTCATACTCATGTCAAGAGTAATCATATAATGGAGATTGCAAACTAAAATAAGGTGTGCAAAAAGTAAATGATAAGACTTCTCATTAATATTCCATAACGATAACTCACACCAACGGATACATAGATAACTAACTAAGAGAGATACTTCCACATTGCATACTATTTCATATGATAACTTCCCTACTCATGATATGACACTACTTGATAGTAAAAGATAAAGGTGGTGGTGATGTGATACCGCGGCACTCCCCCAAGCTTGGAACAAACCAAGGGGATGCCAATACCGATGATAAATTACTCCTTCGGCGATGGTGGTGATGGATTCTTCTCGCGCTTCATAAGGATCTCCTTCAGCTTCAGCTTCTCAATTTTGCAATTCTGCACCAAAACCTGAAAAGACTCATTGTTACCCGAGTGTGGCGGTGACGGCCTTGTGCTGGGATTTGAGTAATATTCCAAAGATTCTCGCGAAGTCGCTGGTTCTCCTCTGAAGTATCTCCACTCGCCTCCTAAGAGCACGATAGTTATCACAAAACTCAACAGCAACCAGTTTTTCTTCCTCCACACAAGGGAAAGAATCGAGGTCCAGAACAGGCGGGAGAGCTCCCTGCAAGTTATGAGAAAAAGAGCGCCCAGTATTAACTGATCCCACCAAAATTGGCTTACTCCTCGTAGTTTCCCACTCTCCTTTTGCTGACGCTATCTTCTCCTTCTCCTTATTGATCCTCTCATCCATCTCTTCCCTCCAAGGCCCCTTGTCTTTGTTGCTGGAGACCATGGTGCTTCTAGATCAAAACAAATCTGCGTAAAACAGCTCGAAACAAAACACGACGAGAAAACGATATTACGGACCTCCAGGGTCCGGGGATTATATAGCAAATATTATTACGACAAAAGGAAGGTTCCAGGTCGAAAACGAGTCGGAAAGGGGCAACGAGGCGGCCAGACCATAGGTCGGCGCGGGCCCAGGTCAGGCCGCGCCGGCCTATGGTGGCACCCCCTCGTGCGTCTTTTCCACTCCGTTTCGATTCCGTAATTTTTCATATTTTTTAAAAACAGCAGAAATAATGTTCGGAAAGGTAAACGCGGACTTTTTATTACCTATCGTTACCTATTCAAAGTCCGATTAAAGCGGATCGTCAATTTGTCCTTTGATGAAAGCCTCCGGTGTTTCCACTTGAATAATATCAACATCAATATTATAAGAATCACCCGAGATATAATGCTTGAGTCTTTGTCCATTCACCACTTGTGTGGCATTGCCTTGGAGAGAGCTAATTTTAATTGCTCCTGAACGATACACCTCCTCAACAACATATGGTCCTTCCCATTTCGAGAGTAATTTCCCTGCAAAGAATCTGAGACGAGACCGATACAATAGAACTTGATCTCCAACATTAAATTCTCTTTTGATGATCCTTCTATCATGCCACTTCTTAACTTTTTCTTTAAAGAGTTTAGCATTTTCATAAGCTTCACTTCTCCATTCATCTAGAGAACTTAATTGCAACAACCTCTTATTACCGGCTAATTTAGGATCTTTATTTAGTTCTCTAACAGCCCAATAAGCTTTGTGCTCTAGTTCTAAAGGTAAATGACAAGCTTTTCCATAAACCATTTTATAAGGTGACATTCCCATAGGATTTCTATAAGCAGTTCTATAAGCCCATAGTGCTTCTTTCAATTTGCTAGGCCAATTCTTTCTAGATTTATTAACAGTCTTACCTAAGATAGCCTTAATCTCTCTATTTGATAATTCTACTTGACCACTAGTTTGAGGGTGATAAGCAGAAGCAATTCTATGATTAATACCATACTTAGCAAGAGTTTTTCTAAAACCTCCATGAATAAAATGAGAACCTCCATCAGTCATAATATATCTAGGTACTC
This sequence comes from Lolium perenne, assembly GCF_019359855.2. Taxonomy (NCBI): domain Eukaryota; kingdom Viridiplantae; phylum Streptophyta; class Magnoliopsida; order Poales; family Poaceae; genus Lolium; species Lolium perenne. The sequence goes on from NC_067248.2 coordinate 103,178,002, forward strand.
CAAATCTAGGAAATATAATATCTACAAGCATTTTTATAGAGGTCTCACCATCAGCACTTTTTGTAGGTATAGCTTCTACCCATTTAGTAACATAATCAACAGCGACAAGTATATGAGTGTTACCGTCTGAAGAAGGGAAAGGTCCCATGAAGTCGAATCCCCAACAATCGAATGGTTCAATAACAAGAGTATAATTCATAGGCATTTCATTGCGTCTGGAGATATTACCAACTCTTTGACATTCATCACAGGATAAAATAAATTTCCTTGCATCTTTGAAGAGTGTTGGCCAATAAAAACCTGATTGTAGAACCTTCTGCGCGGTTCTATCTCCAGCGTGATGTCCTCCATAAACACTACCATGACATTTATTCAATATCTCTTGTTGTTCATATTCAGGAACACATCTTCGCATAATACCATCTACTCCTTCTTTATATAAGTGTGGGTCATCCCAAAAATAATGCCTTAAGTCATAAAAGAATTTCCTCCTTTGCTGAGCTGAAAAGGTTGGAGGCAAATACTTCGAAACAATAAAGTTAGCATAATCTGCATACCAAGGGCTCTCTCGCGAGCTCACCTTTATTACAGCCAATTGTTCATTTGGAAAACTATCATTAACAGGAACAGGATCATAAGCAATATTTTCCAATCTAGACAAATTATCAGCAACAGGATTATCAGCACCTTTCCTATCTATAATATGTAAATCAAATTCTTGCAAATGTAAGTACCCATCTAATAAGTCTTGGCTTAGCATCTTTCTTTGTCATAAGGTATCTAATTGCAGCATGATCAGTATGAATTGTAACTTTCGAATCAACAATATAGGGTCTAAACTTATCACAAGCAAAGACTACAGCTAACAATTCTTTTTCAGTTGTAGCATAATTTCTTTGAGCAGCATCAAGAGTCTTACTAGCATAATGAATAACATTTAATTTTTTATCTACCCGCTGTCCAAGAACAGCGCCTACAGCAAAATCACTAGCATCACACATAATTTCAAAAGGCAAATTCCAATCAGGAGGTTCGACTATAGGAGCAGTTGTTAAGGCTTTCTTTAGAGTTTCAAAAGCTTCCTTACAATCATCATCAAAAACAAAAGGTACATCTTTTTGAAGAAGATTAGTAAGAGGCTTTGAAATTTTAGAGAAATCTTTAATAAATCTCCTATAAAACCCAGCGTGACCAAGAACACTACCAATACCTTTAACATCCCTCGGATAGGGCATCTTCTCAATTGCTTCAACTTTAGCTCTATCAACTTCAATACCTTCTCGGAAATTTTATGTCCCAATACAATTCCTTCATTAACCATAAAGTGGCATTTCTCCCAATTAAGAACAAGGTTAGTTTCTTCACATCTCTGCAAAACTTTATCGAGGTTTCGCAAGCAATTATCAAAAGAATTCCCATAGACAGAAAAATCATCCATGAACACCTCTACAATACTTTCGCAAAAACCATGAAAAATAGCAGACATGCATCTTTGAAAAGTAGCAGGAGCATTACATAAACCAAAAGGCATACGCCTATAAGCATAAGTTCCATAAGGACAAGTAAAAGTGGTTTTCTCTTGATCTTTAGCTTTAACAGCAATTTGTGAAAACCCAGAATAACCATCAAGAAAGCAAAAATGAGTATTTTTAGACAACCTCTCTAACATTTGATCAATAAAGGGTAAAGGGTAATGATCTTTCTTAGTAACTTTATTAACTTTTCGAAAATCAATGCACATTCTATAACCTACAACTATTCTTTGAGGAATAAGCTCATCATTATCATTAGGCACAACAGTCATTCCTCCTTTCTTAGGAACACAATGAACAGGACTAACCCATCTACTATCAGCAATAGGATATATAATACCAGCTTCAAGGAGTTTTAATACCTCGTTCCTTACCACTTCCTTCATCTTCGGAATTAGACGACGTTGATGTTCAACAACAGGCTTTGCATCTTCTTCCATATTAATAGCATGTTGGCAAATAGAAGGAGAAATCCCTTTCAAATCATCAAGAGTATAGCCAATAGCTCCTCGGTGTTTCTTCAATATTTCCAATAACCTTTCTTCCTCAATCTCTGAAAGCTTAGAACTAATAATAACAGGATATATTTTCTTATCATCAATATGAGCATATTTAAGATTATCAGGTAAAGGCTTTAAATCAAAAACAGGATCTTCCTTTGGTGGCGGTGTTGTACCCAAATCTTCCACCGGTAAATCATGCTTGAGAATAGGTTGGCGAAGAAAAATTTCCTCAAGCTCATCTCTTTCTTTCCTAAAAGCTTCACTTTCACTATTCTCCAAATGTTGCTGCAAAGGATTATTAGGAACAAGAACAATAGATGCACACTGCTCCATTTTAAAATCATTACTAGGCAAGTCAGCTTTATAAGGAGTTTTGGTAAATTTAGAAAAGTTAAATTCATAAGGTTCACCAGCAAATCTAGTCAAAATTTTCTCTTTCTTACAATCTATAATAGCTCCACAAGTATTTAGAAAAGGTCTACCAAAAATGATAGGACAATGATCACTAGCAGCAGAACCAAGTACCAAAAAGTCAGCAGGATATTTAATCTTACCACATAGAACTTCCACATCTCGAACAATACCAATTGGAGAAATAGTTTCTCTATTAGCCAGATGAATAACCACATCAATATCTTCAAGTTCACAAGAACCAATTTCGTGCATAATCTCCGTGTAAAGCTCATAAGGAATAGCACTAACACTTGCACCAATATCACATAAACCATAATAACAATGATCACCAATTCTAACAGATAGCATAGGAACACTAACTTGTTTGGATTTATTAGGATGTGAAACAATATTAGAAGCATCTTCACAGAAAATAATATGACCATCCTCCACATTTTCAGTTACAAGATCTTTAACTATTGCAACAGCAGGTTCAATTTTAATTTGTTCTTCAGGTTCTTTAGGTTTCTTTTCAACTTTATTAACTGCATTAGATATGACAGAGTACTCCTTCATTTTAGCAGGGAAAGGAGTTTTTTCAATATAAGCTTCAGGAATAACATTATCAACAGTTTCAACCACTACACATTTGTTTACAGATGAATCAACTTTATCTTTATACGGTTCATGATACTTATCAAAATTCTTCTTAGGCAGTTCATAATGAGAGGCAAAAGCTCTATAAAGATTTGCAACAACTTGGGAATCAAGACCATATGTAGCACTCATATTACGAAATTTATCAGTATCCATAAAAGCTTCAATGCATTTATAATCATAAATTATACCTGATTCTCTATCTTTGTCGTTCTCCCATCCTTCAGTATTTTCTTGGATCCGATCAAGAAGGTCCCTTTTAAACTCTTCATTCTTGCGTGTAAATGATCCAGAACAAGAAGTATCCAGCAAGGTCTTGTCTTGAAAAGAAAGTCTTGCATAGAAATTATCAATAATAACATTACCAGGAAGCTCATGAATGGGGCATTTGAGCATTAAAGACTTTAATCTCCCCCAAGCTTGGGCGATACTCTCTCCATCATGAGGCCAAAAATTATATATGCGGTTCCGATCTTTGTGAATTTCACTTGGAGGATAAAATTTGGAATAGAATAAAGGCACAATGTCCTCCCAATCAATAGAATCACCATTCTTGACAATTTATACCCGGTGCGCCGCTTTACCCGACAATGATATAGTGAATAGTTTCTTCCTAACTTCATTCATAGAAATACCTGCACATTTGAATAACCCGCATAATTCATGCAAAAACAATAAATGATCACCAGGATGGACAGTTCCATCCCCTTCATAGCGGTTATCCATAACACGTTCAATAATTTTCATAGGTATTTTATATGGTACTACTTCCTCACCTGGCGCTTCATCCACTACCGTTGCAGTAGTAGTAGATTTCCCAAATAGAAATTGAAGAGAGGATCTCTCCATAATGATTTATAGCAGCAGGCAGAAATAAAATCAGCACAAACAGTAAAGGTTTTCCTTACCAATTCCACTTACCAATAGCGCTTCACTCCCCGGCAACGGCGCCAGAAAATAGTCTTGATGACCCACAAGTATAGGGGGTGTATCGTAGTATCTTCGATAAGTAAGAATGTCGATCCCAACGAGGAGCAGAAGGTGTTGGCAGCAGTTTCGATGAAGGATTCACTGTAAATGCTCACAGACCAGTATTCAGGGGGTTTTGATATTGCAGATAAATAAAGTACAAGTAAATAAAATGCGAGAGAAATAATTGCAGCGAGTGGCCCAATCCTTTTTAGCACAAAGGACAAGCCGGTTTGTTTACTTATAATGACCAAACGTTCCTGAGGACACATGGGGATTTTAGTCTAGTGCTTTCGCTACATACAGCTGATTAATCTTCATTGTTTTGATAAGTGTTGTGTGGGTGAACCTATGCTAATGCACCGCCCTTCCTAGGACTAATACATACTTGTGATTATACCCCTTGCAAGCATCCGCAACTACAAGAAAGTAATTAAGATAAATCTAACCACAGCCTTAAACTCTGAGATCCTGCGATCCCTCCGTCATCGATATACTAACGGGGCTTAGGTTTACGTCACTCCGGCAACCCCGCAATTAGCAACCGAATACAAGATGCACTCCCCTAGGCCCATAAATGGTGAAGTGTCGTGTAGTCGACGTTCACACGACACCACTAGAAGAATGACACCACAACTTAAATATCATAACATTGAATATTACTCAACCATAATTCACTACTAGCATTTAGACTTCACCCATGTCCTCAAGAACTAAACGAACTACTCACGAGACATCATATGGAATACAATCAGAGGTGATATGATGATGAATAACAATCTGAACATAAACCTTGGTTCAATGGTTTCACTCAATAGCATCTACAACAAGCATAGAATAACACCGGGAGAGTTTCCCCTATCAAACAATCAAGATTTAACCCGAATTGCTACAGCGATGACGAGGTGCAGCGGTGGTGATGGCGGTGTAGATGGTGGAGATGATGATGATGATGATGGAGATGATGTCCCGCTCGATGACGATGGCGATGGCGTCGATTTCCCCCTCCGGGAGGGAATTTCCCCGGCGGATTCCTGCCCACCGGAGAGCTCTTTTCTCTCTGGTGTTCTCCGCCCCGCAGAGGCGGCTGTAACCCTTCGTGAGGTTCCCCCTGTGGCTTAGGTTTTCGGGACGAAGGAGTACGCGAAGAAAAGGAGGCGAAAAGGGTCGTGGGCCCCCCAGACCACATGGTGGCGCGGCCAGGCCATGGGCCGCGCCACCCTAGGGTCTGGGCCCACCTTGGCTCCTCTCTGCTCCCCCTTCTGGCTCCCTCCGTCATCTGGAAAAATAGGAATTTACGTGAAATTCCCTTCCACAGTTGATCTTCCGAAATATTGCGTTCTGACGGTGCTTTTTCCAATGAATCCACGGCTCCGGTGCTTGATCCCCCAATGATGATGAAACATGCAAAATAGATGAAATAACATAAGTATTGTGTCCCAATATGAAATATATCAATGAATAACAGCAAATTATGATACAAAATAGTGATGCAAATTGGACGTATCACACATGCGCTGACGGCAATCAGTCAATGTTGTAGACAGCACGGTCAATGGATTAGGGTTTCCTTGGAAAGCGAAACTCGGATTGTGGGAATGACCCCAATAATCGTGTGTGTACACATGGTGTGTACATTATCATGGTGGGGTGTTGTTTGAACCAATTTTTTACCCCCGGGTGCGTCCGGCTACACGCACATGCGCTGACGGCAATTCGACAATGGATTAGGGTTTCCCTGAAAAGCGTGCCTCGGAAGGTGGGAATGACCCAAAAAATTGTGTGTGTCCACATGGTGTGTACACTATCATGGTGTGGTGTTGTTTGAACCAATTTTGTACCCCCAGGTGCGTCCAGCTACACGCACATGCGCTGATGGCAATTAGTCAATGTTGTAGACAGCACGGTCAATGGATTAGGGTTTCCCTGGAAAGCGAGCCTCGGATTGTGGGAATGACCCCAAAAATCGTGTGTGTCAACATAATATGTACACTATCATGGTGGGGTGTTTTTTGAACCAATTTTGTACCCCCGGGTGCGTCCGGCTACACGCACATGCGCTGACGGCAATTTGTCAATGGATTAGGGTTTCCCTGGAAAGCGAGCCTCGGAGGGTGGGAATGACCCAAAAAAATTGTGTGTGTCCACATGGTGTGTACACTATCATGGTGGGGTGTTGTTTGAACCAATTTTGTACCCCCGGGTGCGTCCGGCTACATGCACATGCGCTGACGGCAATTAGTCAATGTTGTAGACAGCACGGTCAATGGATTAGGGTTTCCCTGGAAAGCGAACCTCGGATTGTGGGAATGACCCCAAAAATCGTGTGTGTCCACATGGTGTGTACATTATCATGGTGGGGTGTTGTTTGAACCAATTTTGTACCCCCGGGTGCGTCCGGCTACACGCACATGCGCTGACGGCAATTTGTCAATGGATTAGGATTTCCCTGAAAAGCGTGCCTCGGAAGGTGGGAATGACCCAAAAAATTGTGTGTGTCCACATGGTATGTACACTATCATGGTGGGGTGTTGTTTGAACCAATTTTGTACCCCCGGGTGCGTCCGGCTACACGCACATGCGCTGATGGCAATTAGTCAATGTTGTAGACAGCACGGTCAAAGGATTAGGGTTTCCCTGGAAAGCGAGCCTCGGATTGTGGGAATGACCCCAAAAATCGTGTGTGTCCACATAATGTGTACACTATCATGGTGGGGTGTTGTTTGAACCAATTTTGTACCCCCGGGTGCGTCCGGCTACACGCACATGCGCTGACGGCAATTTGTCAATGGATTAGGAATTCCCTGAAAAGCGTGCCTCGGAAGGTGGGAATGACCCAAAAAATTGTGTGTGTCCACATGGTGTGTACACTATCATGGTGGGGTGTTGTTTGAACCAATTTTGTACCCCTGGGTGCGTCCGGCTACACGCAAATGCGCTGATGGCAATTAGTCAATGTTGTAGACAGCACGGTCAATGGATTAGGGTTTCCCTGGAAAGCGAGCCTCGGATTGTGGGAATGACCCCAAAAATCGTGTGGGTCCACATGGTGTGTACATTATCATGGTGGGTTGTTGGTTGAACCAATTTTGTACCCCCGGGTGCGTCCGGCTACAAGCACATGCGCTGACGGCAATTTGTCAATGGATTAGGGTTTCCCTGAAAAGCGTGCCTCGGAAGGTGGGAATGACCCAAAAAATTGTGTGTGTCCACATGGTGTGTACACTATCATGGTGGGGTGTTGTTTGAACCAATTTTGTACCCCCGGGTGCGTCCAGCTACACGCAAATGCGCTGATGGCAATTAGTCAATGTTGTAGACAGCACGATCAATGGATTAGGGTTTCCCTGGAAAGCGAGCCTCGGATTGTGGGAATGACCCCAAAAATCGTGTGTGTCCACATAATGTGTACACTATCATGGTGGGGTGTTGTTTGAACCAATTTTGAACCCCCGGGTGCGTCCGGCTACACGCACATGCGCTGACAGCAATTTGTCAATGGATTAGGGTTTCCCTGGAAAGCGAGCCTCGGAGGGTGGGAATGACCCAAAAAATTGTGTGTGTCTACATGCTGTGTACACTATCATGGTGGGGTGTTGTTTGAACCAATTTTGTACCCTCGGGTGCGTCCGGCTACATGACCATGCGCTGACGGCAATTAGTCAATGTTGTAGACAGCACGGTCAATGGATTAGGGTTTCCTTGGAAAGCGAAACTCGGATTGTGGGAATGACCCCAAAAATCGTGTGTGTACACATGGTGTGTACATTATCATGGTGGGGTGTTGTTTGAACCAATTTTTTACCCCCGGGTGCGTCCGGCTACACGCACATGCGCTGACGGCAATTCGACAATGGATTAGGGTTTCCCTGAAAAGCGTGCCTCGGAAGGTGGGAATGACCCAAAAAATTGTGTGTGTCCACATGGTGTGTACACTATCATGGTGTGGTGTTGTTTGAACCAATTTTGTACCCCCAGGTGCGTCCAGCTACACGCACATGCGCTGATGGCAATTAGTCAATGTTGTAGACAGCACGGTCAATGGATTAGGGTTTCCCTGGAAAGCGAGCCTCGGATTGTGGGAATGACCCCAAAAATCGTGTGTGTCAACATAATATGTACACTATCATGGTGGGGTGTTTTTTGAACCAATTTTGTACCCCCGGGTGCGTCCGGCTACACGCACATGCGCTGACGGCAATTTGTCAATGGATTAGGGTTTCCCTGGAAAGCGAGCCTCGGAGGGTGGGAATGACCCAAAAAATTGTGTGTGTCCACATGGTGTGTACACTATCATGGTGGGGTGTTGTTTGAACTAATTTTGTACCCCCGGGTGCGTCCGGCTACATGCACATGCGGTGACGTCAATTAGTCAATGTTGTAGACAGCACGGTCAATGGATTAGGGTTTCCCTGGAAAGCGAACCTCGGATTGTGGGAATGACCCCAAAAATCGTGTGTGTCCACATGGTGTGTACATTATCATGGTGGGGTGTTGTTTGAACCAATTTTGTACCCCAGGGTGCGTCGGTCTACACGCACATGCGCTGACGGCAATTTGTCAATGGATTAGGGTTTCCCTGAAAAGCGTGCCTCGGAAGGTGGGAATGACCCAAAAAATTGTGTGTGTCCACATGGTATGTACACTATCATGGTGGGGTGTTGTTTGAACCAATTTTGTACCCCCGGGTGCGTCCGGCTACACGCACATGCGCTGATGGCAATTAGTCAATGTTGTAGACAGCACGGTCAAAGGATTAGGGTTTCCCTGGAAAGCAAGCCTCGGATTGTGGGAATGACCCCAAAAATCGTGTGTGTGTCCACATAATGTGTACACTATCATGGTGGGGTGTTGTTTGAACCAATTTTGTACCCCCGGGTGCGTCCGGCTACACGCACATGCGCTGACGGCAATTTGTCAATGGATTAGGAATTCCCTGAAAAGCGTGCCTCGGAAGGTGGGAATGACCCAAAAAATTGTGTGTGTCCACATGGTGTGTACACTATCATGGTGGGGTGTTGTTTGAACCAATTTTGTACCCCCGGGTGCGTCCGGCTACACGCAAATGCGCTGATGGCAATTAGTCAATGTTGTAGACAGCACGGTCAATGGATTAGGGTTTCCCTGGAAAGCGAGCCTCGGATTGTGGGAATGACCCCAAAAATCGTGTGGGTCCACATGGTGTGTACATTATCATGGTGGGTTGTTGGTTGAACCAATTTTGTACCCCCGGGTGCGTCCGGCTACAAGCACATGCGCTGAAGGCAATTTGTCAATGGATTAGGGTTTCCCTGAAAAGCGTGCCTCGGAAGGTGGGAATGACCCAAAAAATTGTGTGTGTCCACATGGTGTGTACACTATCATGGTGGGGTGTTGTTTGAACCAATTTTGTACCCCCGGGTGCGTCCAGCTACACGCAAATGCGCTGATGGCAATTAGTCAATGTTGTAGACAGCACGATCAATGGATTAGGGTTTCCCTGGAAAGCGAGCCTCGGATTGTGGGAATGACCCCAAAAATCGTGTGTGTCCACATAATGTGTACACTATCATGGTGGGGTGTTGTTTGAACCAATTTTGAACCCCCGGGGGCGTCCGGCTACACGCACATGCGCTGACAGCAATTTGTCAATGGATTAGGGTTTCCCTGGAAAGCGAGCCTCGGAGGGTGGGAATGACCCAAAAAATTGTGTGTGTCTACATGCTGTGTACACTATCATGGTGGGGTGTTGTTTGAACCAATTTTGTACCCTCGGGTGCGTCCGGCTACATGACCATGCGCTGACGGCAATTAGTCAATGTTGTAGACAGCACGGTCAATGGATTAGGGTTTCCTTGGAAAGCGAAACTCGGATTGTGGGAATGACCCCAAAAATCGTGTGTGTACACATGGTGTGTACATTATCATGGTGGGGTGTTGTTTGAACCAATTTTTTACCCCCGGGTGCGTCCGGCTACACGCACATGCACTGACGACAATTCGACAATGGATTAGGGTTTCCCTGAAAAGCGTGCCTCGGAAGGTGGGAATGACCCAAAAAATTGTGTGTGTCCACATGGTGTGTACACTATCATGGTGTGGTGTTGTTTGAACCAATTTTGTACCCCCAGGTGCGTCCAGCTACACGCACATGCGCTGATGGCAATTAGTCAATGTTGTAGACAACACGGTCAATGGATTAGGGTTTCCCTGGAAAGCGAGCCTCGGATTGTGGGAATGACCCCAAAAATCGTGTGTGTCAACATAATATGTACACTATCATGGTGGGGTGTTTTTTGAACCAATTTTGTACCCCCGGGTGCGTCCGGCTACACGCACATGCGCTGACGGCAATTTGTCAATGGATTAGGGTTTCCTTGGAAAGCGAGCCTCGGAGGGTGGGAATGACCCAAAAAATTGTGTGTGTCCACATGGTGTGTACACTATCATGGTGGGGTGTTGTTTGAACTAATTTTGTACCCCCGGGTGCGTCCGGCTACATGCACATGCGCTGACGGCAATTAGTCAATGTTGTAGACAGCACGGTCAATGGATTAGGGTTTCCCTGGAAAGCGAACCTCGGATTGTGGGAATGACCCCAAAAATCGTGTGTGTCCACATGGTGTGTACATTATCATGGTGGGGTGTTGTTTGAACCAATTTTGTACCACCGGGTGCGTCCGGCTACACGCACATGCGCTGACGGCAATTTGTCAATGGATTAGGGTTTCCCTGAAAAGCGTGCCTCGGAAGTTGGGAATGACCCAAAAATTGTGTGTGTCCACATGGTATGTACACTATCATGGTGGGGTGTTGTTTGAACCAATTTTGTACCCCCGGGTGCGTCCGGCTACACGCACATGCGCTGATGGCAATTAGTCAATGTTGTAGACAGCACGGTCAAAGGATTAGGGTTTCCCTGGAAAGCAAGCCTCGGATTGTGGGAATGACCCCAAAAATCGTGTGTGTGTCCACATAATGTGTACACTATCATGGTGGGGTGTTGTTTGAACCAATTTTGTACCCCCGGGTGCGTCCGGCTACACGCACATGCGCTGACGGCAATTTGTCAATGGATTAGGAATTCCCTGAAAAGCGTGCCTCGGAAGGTGGGAATGACCCAAAAAATTGTGTGTGTCCACATGGTGTGTACACTATCATGGTGGGGTGTTGTTTGAACCAATTTTGTACCCCCGGGTGCGTCCGGCTACACGCAAATGCGCTGATGGCAATTAGTCAATGTTGTAGACAGCACGGTCAATGGATTAGGGTTTCCCTGGAAAGCGAGCCTCGGATTGTGGGAATGACCCCAAAAATCGTGTGGGTCCACATGGTGTGTACATTATCATGGTGGGTTGTTGGTTGAACCAATTTTGTACCCCCGGGTGCGTCCGGCTACAAGCACATGCGCTGACGGCAATTTGTCAATGGATTAGGGTTTCCCTGAAAAGCGTGCCTCGGAAGGTGGGAATGACCCAAAAAATTGTGTGTGTCCACATGGTGTGTACACTATCATGGTGGGGTGTTGTTTGAACCAATTTTGTACCCCTGGGTGCGTCCAGCTACACGCAAATGCGCAGATGGCAATTAGTCAATGTTGTAGACAGCACGGTCAATGGATTAGGGTTTCCCTGGAAAGCGAGCCTCGGATTGTGGGAATGACCCCAAAAATCGAGTGTGTCCACATAATGTGTACACTATCATGGTGGGGTGTTTTTTGAACCAATTTTATACCCGCGGGTGCGTCCGGCTACACGCACATGCGCTGACGGCAATTTGTCAATGGATTAGGGTTCCCTGAAAAGCGTGCCTCGGAAGGTGGGAATGACCCAAAAAATTGTGTGTGTCCACATGGTATGTACACTATCATGGTGGGGTGTTGTTTGAACCAATTTTGTACCCCCGGGTGCGTCCGGCTACACGCACATGCGCTGATGGCAATTAGTCAATGTTGTAGACAGCACGGTCAAAGGATTAGGGTTTCCCTGGAAAGCGAGCCTCGGATTGTGGGAATGACCCCAAAAATCGTGTGTGTCCACATAATGTGTACACTATCATGGTGGGGTGTTGTTTGAACCAATTTTGTACCCCCGGGTGCGTCCGGCTACACGCACATGCGCTGACGGCAATTTGTCAATGGATTAGGAATTCCCTGAAAAGCGTGCCTCGGAAGGTGGGAATGACCCAAAAAATTGTGTGTGTCCACATGGTGTGTACACTATCATGGTGGGGTGTTGTTTGAACCAATTTTGTACCCCCGGGTGCGTCCGGCTACACGCAAATGCGCTGATGGCAATTAGTCAATGTTGTAGACAACACGGTCAATGGATTAGGGTTTCCCTGGAAAGCGAGCCTCGGATTGTGGGAATGACCCCAAAAATCGTGTGGGTCCACATGGTGTGTACATTATCATGGTGGGTTGTTGGTTGAACCAATTTTGTACCCCCGGGTGCGTCCAGCTACAAGCACATGCGCTGACGGCAATTTGTCAATGGATTAGGGTTTCCCTGAAAAGCGTGCCTCGGAAGGTGGGAATGACCCAAAAAATTGTGTGTGTCCACATGGTGTGTACACTATCATGGTGGGGTGTTGTTTGAACCAATTTTTTACCCCCGGGTGCGTCCAGCTACACGCAAATGCGCTGATGGCAATTAGTCAATGTTGTAGACAGCACGGTCAATGGATTAGGGTTTCCCTTGAAAGCGAGCCTCGGATTGTGGGAATGACCCCAAAAATCGTGTGTGTCCACATAATGTGTACACTATCATGGTGGGGTGTTGTTTGAACCAATTTTGAACCCAGTGTGGGTCCTGCTACACGCTCATGGGCTGACAGAAATTTGTCAATGGATTAGGGTTTCCCTGGAAAGCGAGCCTCGGAGGGTGGGAATGACCCAAAAAATTGTGTGTGTCTACATGCTGTGTACACTATCATGGTGGGGTGTTGTTTGAACCAATTTTGTACCCTCGGGTGCGTCCGGCTACATGACCATGCGCTGACGGCAATTAGTCAATGTAGTAGTAACGGACGACAATGGATTAGGGTTTCCTTGGAAAGCGAAACTCGGATTGTGGGAATGACCCCAAAAATCGTGTGTGTACACATGGTGTGTACATTATCGTGGTGGGGTGTTGTTTGAACCAATTTTTTACCCCCGGGTGCGTCCGGCTACACGCACATGCACTGACGGCAATTCGACAATGGATTAGGGTTTCCCTGAAAAGCGTGCTTCGGAAGGTGGGAATGACCCAAAAAATTGTGTGTGTCCACATGGTGTGTACACTATCATGGTGTGGTGTTGTTTGAACCAATTTTGTACCCCAGGTGCGTCCAGCTACACGCACATGCGCTGATGGCAATTAGTCAATGTTGTAGACAGCACGGTCAATGGATTAGGGTTTCCCTGGAAAGCGAGCCTCGGATTGTGGGAATGACCCCAAAAATCGTGTGTGTCAACATAATATGTACACTATCATGGTGGGGTGTTTTTTGAACCAATTTTGTACCCCCGGGTGCGTCCGGCTACACGCACATGCGCTGACGGCAATTTGTCAATGGATTAGGGTTTCCTTGGAAAGCGAGCCTCGGAGGGTGGGAATGACCCAAAAAATTGTGTGTGTCCACATGGTGTGTACACTATCATGGTGGGGTGTTGTTTGAACTAATTTTGTACCCCCGGGTGCGTCCGGCTACATGCACATGCGCTGACGGCAATTAGTCAATGTTGTAGACAGCACGGTCAATGGATTAGGGTTTCCCTGGAAAGCGAACCTCGGATTGTGGGAATGACCCCAAAAATCGTGTGTGTCCACATGGTGTGTACATTATCATGGTGGGGTGTTGTTTGAACCAATTTTGTACCCCCGGGTGCGTCCGGCTACACGCACATGCGCTGACGGCAATTTGTCAATGGATTAGGGTTTCCCTGAAAAGCGTGCCTCGGAAGGTGGGAATGACCCAAAAAATTGTGTGTGTCCACATGGTATGTACACTATCATGGTGGGGTGTTGTTTGAACCAATTTTGTACCCCCGGGTGCGTCCGGCTACACGCACATGCGCTGATGGCAATTAGTCAATGTTGTAGACAGCACGGTCAAAGGATTAGGGTTTCCCTGGAAAGCAAGCCTCGGATTGTGGGAATGACCCCAAAAATCGTGTGTGTGTCCACATAATGTGTACACTATCATGGTGGGGTGTTGTTTGAACCAATTTTGTACCCCCGGGTGCGTCCGGCTACACGCACATGCGCTGACGGCAATTTGTCAATGGATTAGGAATTCCCTGAAAAGCGTGCCTCGGAAGGTGGGAATGACCCAAAAAATTGTGTGTGTCCACATGGTGTGTACACTATCATGGTGGGGTGTTGTTTGAACCAATTTTGTACCCCCGGGTGCGTCCGGCTACACGCAAATGCGCTGATGGCAATTAGTCAATGTTGTAGACAGCACGGTCAATGGATTAGGGTTTCCCTGGAAAGCGAGCCTCGGATTGTGGGAATGACCCCAAAAATCGTGTGGGTCCACATGGTGTGTACATTATCATGGTGGGTTGTTGGTTGAACCAATTTTGTACCCCCGGGTGCGTCCGGCTACAAGCACATGCGCTGACGGCAATTTGTCAATGGATTAGGGTTTCCCGGAAAAGCGTGCCTCGGAAGGTGGGAATGACCCAAAAAATTGTGTGTGTCCACATGGTGTGTACACTATCATGGTGGGGTGTTGTTTGAACCAATTTTGTACCCCTGGGTGCGTCCAGCTACACGCAAATGCGCAGATGGCAATTAGTCAATGTTGTAGACAGCACGGTCAATGGATTAGGGTTTCCCTGGAAAGCGAGCCTCGGATTGTGGGAATGACCCCAAAAATCGAGTGTGTCCACATAATGTGTACACTATCATGGTGGGGTGTTTTTTGAACCAATTTTATACCCGCGGGTGCGTCCGGCTACACGCACATGCGCTGACGGCAATTTGTCAATGGATTAGGGTTCCCTGAAAAGCGTGCCTCGGAAGGTGGGAATGACCCAAAAAATTGTGTGTGTCCACATGGTATGTACACTATCATGGTGGGGTGTTGTTTGAACCAATTTTGTACCCCCGGGTGCGTCCGGCTACACGCACATGCGCTGATGGCAATTAGTCAATGTTGTAGACAGCACGGTCAAAGGATTAGGGTTTCCCTGGAAAGCGAGCCTCGGATTGTGGGAATGACCCCAAAAATCGTGTGTGTCCACATAATGTGTACACTATCATGGTGGGGTGTTGTTTGAACCAATTTTGTACCCCCGGGTGCGTCCGGCTACACGCACATGCGCTGACGGCAATTTGTCAATGGATTAGGAATTCCCTGAAAAGCGTGCCTCGGAAGGTGGGAATGACCCAAAAAATTGTGTGTGTCCACATGGTGTGTACACTATCATGGTGGGGTGTTGTTTGAACCAATTTTGTACCCCCGGGTGCGTCCGGCTACACGCAAATGCGCTGATGGCAATTAGTCAATGTTGTAGACAGCACGGTCAATGGATTAGGGTTTCCCTGGAAAGCGAGCCTCGGATTGTGGGAATGACCCCAAAAATCGTGTGGGTCCACATGGTGTGTACATTATCATGGTGGGTTGTTGGTTGAACCAATTTTGTACCCCCGGGTGCGTCCGGCTACAAGCACATGCGCTGACGGCAATTTGTCAATGGATTAGGGTTTCCCTGAAAAGCGTGCCTCGGAAGGTGGGAATGACCCAAAAAATTGTGTGTGTCCACATGGTGTGTACACTATCATGGTGGGGTGTTGTTTGAACCAATTTTGTACCCCCGGGTGCGTCCAGCTACACGCAAATGCGCTGATGGCAATTAGTCAATGTTGTAGACAGCACGATCAATGGATTAGGGTTTCCCTGGAAAGCGAGCCTCGGATTGTGGGAATGACCCCAAAAATCGTGTGTGTCCACATAATGTGTACACTATCATGGTGGGGTGTTGTTTGAACCAATTTTGAACCCCCGGGTGCGTCCGGCTACACGCACATGCGCTGACAGCAATTTGTCAATGGATTAGGGTTTCCCTGGAAAGCGAGCCTCGGAGGGTGGGAATGACCCAAAAAATTGTGTGTGTCTACATGCTGTGTACACTATCATGGTGGGGTGTTGTTTGAACCAATTTTGTACCCTCGGGTGCGTCCGGCTACATGACCATGCGCTGACGGCAATTAGTCAATGTTGTAGACAGCACGGTCAATGGATTAGGGTTTCCTTGGAAAGCGAAACTCGGATTGTGGGAATGACCCCAAAAATCGTGTGTGTACACATGGTGTGTACATTATCATGGTGGGGTGTTGTTTGAACCAATTTTTTACCCCCGGGTGCGTCCGGCTACACGCACATGCACTGACGGCAATTCGACAATGGATTAGGGTTTCCCTGAAAAGCGTGCCTCGGAAGGTGGGAATGACCCAAAAAATTGTGTGTGTCCACATGGTGTGTACACTATCATGGTGTGGTGTTGTTTGAACCAAT
This sequence comes from Lolium perenne, assembly GCF_019359855.2. NCBI lineage: Eukaryota > Viridiplantae > Streptophyta > Magnoliopsida > Poales > Poaceae > Lolium > Lolium perenne. The sequence goes on from NC_067248.2 coordinate 103,194,542, forward strand.
TTTGTACCCCCAGGTGCGTCCAGCTACACGCACATGCGCTGATGGCAATTAGTCAATGTTGTAGACAGCACGGTCAATGGATTAGGGTTTCCCTGGAAAGCGAGCCTCGGATTGTGGGAATGACCCCAAAAATCGTGTGTGTCAACATAATATGTACACTATCATGGTGGGGTGTTTTTTGAACCAATTTTGTACCCCCGGGTGCGTCCGGCTACACGCACATGCGCTGACGGCAATTTGTCAATGGATTAGGGTTTCCTTGGAAAGCGAGCCTCGGAGGGTGGGAATGACCCAAAAAATTGTGTGTGTCCACATGGTGTGTACACTATCATGGTGGGGTGTTGTTTGAACTAATTTTGTACCCCCGGGTGCGTCCGGCTACATGCACATGCGCTGACGGCAATTAGTCAATGTTGTAGACAACACGGTCAATGGATTAGGGTTTCCCTGGAAAGCGAACCTCGGATTGTGGGAATGACCCCAAAATCGTGTGTGTCCACATGGTGTGTACATTATCATGGTGGGGTGTTGTTTGAACCAATTTTGTACCCCCGGGTGCGTCCGGCTACACGCACATGCGCTGACGGCAATTTGTCAATGGATTAGGGTTTCCCTGAAAAGCGTGCCTCGGAAGGTGGGAATGACCCAAAAAATTGTGTGTGTCCACATGGTATGTACACTATCATGGTGGGGTGTTGTTTGAACCAATTTTGTACCCCCGGGTGCGTCCGGCTACACGCACATGCGCTGATGGCAATTAGTCAATGTTGTAGACAGCACGGTCAAAGGATTAGGGTTTCCCTGGAAAGCAAGCCTCGGATTGTGGGAATGACCCCAAAAATCGTGTGTGTGTCCACATAATGTGTACACTATCATGGTGGGGTGTTGTTTGAACCAATTTTGTACCCCCGGGTGCGTCCGGCTACACGCACATGCGCTGACGGCAATTTGTCAATGGATTAGGAATTCCCTGAAAAGCGTGCCTCGGAAGGTGGGAATGACCCAAAAAATTGTGTGTGTCCACATGGTGTGTACACTATCATGGTGGGGTGTTGTTTGAACCAATTTTGTACCCCCGGGTTCGTCCGGCTACACGCAAATGCGCTGATGGCAATTAGTCAATGTTGTAGACAGCACGGTCAATGGATTAGGGTTTCCCTGGAAAGCGAGCCTCGGATTGTGGGAATGACCCCAAAAATCGTGTGGGTCCACATGGTGTGTACATTATCATGGTGGGTTGTTGGTTGAACCAATTTTGTACCCCCGGGTGCGTCCGGCTACAAGCACATGCGCTGACGGCAATTTGTCAATGGATTAGGGTTTCCCTGAAAAGCGTGCCTCGGAAGGTGGGAATGACCCAAAAAATTGTGTGTGTCCACATGGTGTGTACACTATCATGGTGGGGTGTTGTTTGAACCAATTTTGTACCCCCGGGTGCGTCCAGCTACACGCAAATGCGCTGATGGCAATTAGTCAATGTTGTAGACAGCACGATCAATGGATTAGGGTTTCCCTGGAAAGCGAGCCTCGGATTGTGGGAATGACCCCAAAAATCGTGTGTGTCCACATAATGTGTACACTATCATGGTGGGGTGTTGTTTGAACCAATTTTGAACCCCCGGGTGCGTCCGGCTACACGCACATGCGCTGACAGCAATTTGTCAATGGATTAGGGTTTCCCTGGAAAGCGAGCCTCGGAGGGTGGGAATGACCCAAAAAATTGTGTGTGTCTACATGCTGTGTACACTATCATGGTGGGGTGTTGTTTGAACCAATTTTGTACCCTCGGGTGCGTCCGGCTACATGACCATGCGCTGACGGCAATTAGTCAATGTTGTAGACAGCACGGTCAATGGATTAGGGTTTCCTTGGAAAGCGAAACTCGGATTGTGGGAATGACCCCAAAAATCGTGTGTGTACACATGGTGTGTACATTATCATGGTGGGGTGTTGTTTGAACCAATTTTTTACCCCCGGGTGCGTCCGGCTACACGCACATGCGCTGACGGCAATTCGACAATGGATTAGGGTTTCCCTGAAAAGCGTGCCTCGGAAGGTGGGAATGACCCAAAAAATTGTGTGTGTCCACATGGTGTGTACACTATCATGGTGTGGTGTTGTTTGAACCAATTTTGTACCCCCAGGTGCGTCCAGCTACACGCACATGCGCTGATGGCAATTAGTCAATGTTGTAGACAGCACGGTCAATGGATTAGGGTTTCCCTGGAAAGCGAGCCTCGGATTGTGGGAATGACCCCAAAAATCGTGTGTGTCAACATAATATGTACACTATCATGGTGGGGTGTTTTTTGAACCAATTTTGTACCCCCGGGTGCGTCCGGCTACACGCACATGCGCTGACGGCAATTTGTCAATGGATTAGGGTTTCCTTGGAAAGCGAGCCTCGGAGGGTGGGAATGACCCAAAAATTGTGTGTGTCCACATGGTGTGTACACTATCATGGTGGGGTGTTGTTTGAACTAATTTTGTACCCCGGGTGCGTCCGGCTACATGCACATGCGCTGACGGCAATTAGTCAATGTTGTAGACAGCACGGTCAATGGATTAGGGTTTCCCTGGAAAGCGAACCTCGGATTGTGGGAATGACCCCAAAAATCGTGTGTGTCCACATGGTGTGTACATTATCATGGTGGGGTGTTGTTTGAACCAATTTTGTACCACCGGGTGCGTCCGGCTACACGCACAAGCGACGACGGCAATTTGTCAATGGATTAGGGTTTCCCTGAAAAGCGTGCCTCGGAAGGTGGGAATGACCCAAAAAATTGTGTGTGTCCACATGGTATGTACACTATCATGGTGGGGTGTTGTTTGAACCAATTTTGTACCCCCGGGTGCGTCCGGCTACACGCACATGCGCTGATGGCAATTAGTCAATGTTGTAGACAGCACGGTCAAAGGATTAGGGTTTCCCTGGAAAGCAAGCCTCGGATTGTGGGAATGACCCCAAAAATCGTGTGTGTGTCCACATAATGTGTACACTATCATGGTGGGGTGTTGTTTGAACCAATTTTGTACCCCCGGGTGCGTCCGGCTACACGCACATGCGCTGACGGCAATTTGTCAATGGATTAGGCATAACCTTCAAAGCGTGCCTCGGAAGGTGGGAATGACCCAAAAAATTGTGTGTGTCCACATGGTGTGTACACTATCATGGTGGGGTGTTGTTTGAACCAATTTTGTACCCCCGGGTGCGTCCGGCTACACGCAAATGCGCTGATGGCAATTAGTCAATGTTGTAGACAACACGGTCAATGGATTAGGGTTTCCCTGGAAAGCGAGCCTCGGATTGTGGGAATGACCCCAAAAATCGTGTGGGTCCACATGGTGTGTACATTATCATGGTGGGTTGTTGGTTGAACCAATTTTGTACCCCCGGGTGCGTCCGGCTACAAGCACATGCGCTGACGGCAATTTGTCAATGGATTAGGGTTTCCCTGAAAAGCGTGCCTCGGAAGGTGGGAATGACCCAAAAAATTGTGTGTGTCCACATGGTGTGTACACTATCATGGTGGGGTGTTGTTTGAACCAATTTTGTACCCCCGGGTGCGTCCAGCTACACGCAAATGCGCAGATGGCAATTAGTCAATGTTGTAGACAGCACGGTCAATGGATTAGGGTTTCCCTGGAAAGCGAGCCTCGGATTGTGGGAATGACCCCAAAAATCGAGTGTGTCCACATAATGTGTACACTATCATGGTGGGGTGTTTTTTGAACCAATTTTATACCCGCGGGTGCGTCCGGCTACACGCACATGCGCTGACGGCAATTTGTCAATGGATTAGGGTTCCCTGAAAAGCGTGCCTCGGAAGGTGGGAATGACCCAAAAAATTGTGTGTGTCCACATGGTGTGTACACTATCATGGAGGGGTGTTGTTTGAACCAATTTTGTACCCCCGGGTGCGTCCGCCTACATGCACATGCGCTGACGGCAATTAGTCAAGTTGTAGACAGCACGGTCAATGGTTTAGGGTTTCCCTGGAAAGCGAGCCTCGGATTGTGGGAATGACCCCAAAAATCGTGTGTGTCCACATAATGTGTACATTATCATGGTGGGGTGTTGTTTGAACCAATTTTGTACCCCCGGGTGCGTCCGGCTACACGCACATGCGCTGACGGCAATTTGTCAATGGATTAGGGTTTCCCTGGAAAGCGAGCCTCGGAGGGTGGGAATGACCCAAAAAATTGTGTGTGTCTACATGCTGTGTACACTATCATGGTGGGTGTTGTTTGAACCAATTTTGTACCCTCGGGTGCGTCCGGCTACATGCACATGCGCTGACGGCAATTAGTCAATGTTGTAGACAGCACGGTCAATGGATTAGGGTTTCCTTGGAAAGCGAAACTCGGATTGTGGGAATGACCCCAAAAATCGTGTGTGTACACATGGTGTGTACATTATCATGGTGGGGTGTTGTTTGAACCAATTTTTTACCCCCGGGTGCGTCCGGCTACACGCACATGCGCTGACGGCAATTTGACAATGGATTGGGGTTTCCCTGAAAAGCGTGCCTCGGAAGGTGGGAATGACCCAAAAAATTGTGTGTGTCCACATGGTGTGTACACTATCATGGTGTGGTGTTGTTTGAACCAATTTTGTACCCCCAGGTGCGTCCAGCTACACGCACATGCGCTGATGGCAATTAGTCAATGTTGTAGACAGCACGGTCAATGGATTAGGGTTTCCCTGGAAAGCGAGCCTCGGATTGTGGGAATGACCCCAAAAATCGTGTGTGTCCACATAATGTGTACACTATCATGGTGGGGTGTTTTTTGAACCAATTTTATACCCGCGGGTGCGTCCGGCTACACGCACATGCGCTGACGGCAATTTGTCAATGGATTAGGGTTCCCTGAAAAGCGTGCCTCGGAAGGTGGGAATGACCCAAAAAATTGTGTGTGTCCACATGGTGTGTACACTATCATGGAGGGGTGTTGTTTGAACCAATTTTGTACCCCCGGGTGCGTCCGCCTACATGCACATGCGCTGACGGCAATTAGTCAAGTTGTAGACAGCACGGTCAATGGTTTAGGGTTTCCCTGGAAAGCGAGCCTCGGATTGTGGGAATGACCCCAAAAATCGTGTGTGTCCACATAATGTGTACATTATCATGGTGGGGTGTTGTTTGAACCAATTTTGTACCCCCGGGTGCGTCCGGCTACACGCACATGCGCTGACGGCAATTTGTCAATGGATTAGGGTTTCCCTGGAAAGCGAGCCTCGGAGGGTGGGAATGACCCAAAAAATTGTGAGTGTCTACATGCTGTGTACACTATCATGGTGGGGTGTTGTTTGAACCAATTTTTTACCCCCGGGTGCGTCCAGCTACACGCAAATGCGCTGATGGCAATTAGTCAATGTTGTAGACAACACGGTCAATGGATTAGGGTTTCCCTGGAAAGCGAGCCTCGGATTGTGGGAATGACCCCAAAAATCGTGTGTGTCCACATAATGTGTACATTATCATGGTGGGGTGTTGTTTGAACCAATTTTTTACCCCCGAGTGCGTTCGGCTACACGCACATGCGCTGACGGCAATTTGTCAATGGATTAGGATTTCCCTGAAAAGCGTGCCTCGGAAGGTGGGAATGACCCAAAAAATTGTGTGTGTCCACATGGTGTGTACACTATCATGGTGGGGTGTTGTTTGAACCAATTTTGTACCCCCGGGTGCGTCCAGCTACACGCAAATGCGCTGATGGCAATTAGTCAATGTTGTAGACAGCACGGTCAATGGATTAGGGTTTCCCTGGAAAGCGAGCCTCGGATTGTGAAAATGACTCCAAAAATCGTGTGTGTCCACATAATGTGTACACTATCATGGTGGGGTGTTTTTTGAACCAATTTTATACCCCCGGGTGCGTCCGGCTACACGCACATGCGCTGACGGCAATTTGTCAATGGATTAGGGTTTCCCTGAAAAGCGTGCCTCGGAAGGTGGGAATGACCCAAAAAATTGTGTGTGTCCACATGGTGTGTACACTATCATGGAGGGGTGTTGTTTGAACCAATTTTGTACCCCCGGGTGCGTCCGGCTACATGCACATGCGCTGACGGCAATTAGTCAATGTTGTAGACAACACGGTCAATGGATTAGGGTTTCCCTGGAAAGCGAACCTCGGATTGTGGGAATGACCCCAAAAATCGTGTGTGTCCACATGGTGTGTACATTATCATGGTGGGGTGTTGTTTGAACCAATTTTGTACCCCCGGGTGCGTCCGGCTCCACGCACATGCGCTGACGGCAATTTGTCAATGGATTAGGGTTTCCCTGAAAAGCGTGCCTCGGAAGGTGGGAATGACCCAAAAAATTGTGTGTGTCCACATGGTGTGTACACTATCATGGTGGGGTGTTGTTTGAACCAATTTTGTACCCCCGGGTGCGTCCGGCTACACGCACATGCGCTGACGGCAATTTGTCAATGGATTAGGGTTTCCCTGAAAAGCGTGCCTCGGAAGGTGGGAATGACCCAAAAAATTGTGTGTGTCCACATGGTGTGTACACTATCATGGAGGGGTGTTGTTTGAACCAATTTTGTACCCCGGGTGCGTCCGGCTACATGCACATGCGCTGACGGCAATTAGTCAATGTTGTAGACAGCACGGTCAATGGATTAGGGTTTCCCTGGAAAGCGAACCTCGGATTGTGGGAATGACCCCAAAAATCGTGTGTGTCCACATGGTGTGTACATTATCATGGTGGGGTGTTGTTTGAACCAATTTTGTACCCCCGGGTGCGTCCGGCTCCACGCACATGCGCTGACGGCAATTTGTCAATGGATTAGGGTTTCCCTGAAAAGCGTGCCTCGGAAGGTGGGAATGACCCAAAAATTGTGTGTGTCCACATGGTGTGTACACTATCATGGTGGGGTGTTGTTTGAACCAATTTTGTACCCCCGGGTGCGTCCGGCTACATGCACATGCGCTGACGGCAATTAGTCAATGTTGTAGACAGCACGGTCAATGGATTAGGGTTTCCCTGGAAAGCGAACCTCGGATTGTGGGAATGACCCCAAAAATCGTGTGTGTCCACATAATGTGTACACTATCATGGTGGGGTGTTGTTTGAACCAATTTTGTACCCCCGGGTGCGTCCGGCTACACGCACAAGCGCTGACGGCAATTTGTCAATGGATTAGGGTTTCCCTGGAAAGCGAGCCTCGGAGGGTGGGAATGACCCAAAAAATTGTGTGTGTCCACATGGTGTGTACACTATCATGGTGGGGTGTTGTTTGAACCAATTTTGTACTCCCGGGTGCGTCCGGCTACATGCACATGCGCTGACGGCAATTAGTCAATGTTGTAGACAACACGGTCAATGGATTAGGGTTTCCCTGGAAAGCGAGCCTCGGATTGTGGGAATGACCCCAAAAATCGTGTGTGTCCACATAATGTGTACACTATCATGGTGGGGTGTTGTTTGAACCAATTTTGTACCCCCGGGTGCGTCCGGCTACACGCACAAGCGCTGACGGCAATTTGTCAATGGATTAGGGTTTCCCTGGAAAGCGAGCCTCGGAGGGTGGGAATGACCCAAAAAATTGTGTGTGTCCACATGGTGTGTACACTATCATGGTGGGGTGTTGTTTGAACCAATTTTGTACCCCCGGGTGCGTCCAGCTACACGCAAATGCGCTGATGGCAATTAGTCAATGTTGTAGACAGCACGGTCAATGGATTAGGGTTTCCCTGGAAAGCGAGCCTCGGATTGTGGGAATGACCCCAAAAATCGTGTGTGTCCACATGGTGTGTACATTATCATGGTGGGATGTTGTTTGAACCAATTTTGTACCCCCGGGTGCGTCCGGCTACACGCACATGCGCTGACGGCAATTTGTCAATGGATTAGGGTTTCCCTGAAAAGCGTGCCTCGGAAGGTGGGAATGACCCAAAAAATTGTGTGTGTCCACATGGTGTGTACACTATCATGGTGGGGTGTTGTTTGAACCAATTTTTTACCCCCGGGTGCGTCCAGCTACACGCAAATGCGCTGATGGCAATTAGTCAATGTTGTAGACAGCACGGTCAATGGATTAGGGTTTCCCTGGAAAGCGAGCCTCGGATTGTGGGAATGACCCCAAAAATCGTGTGTGTCCACATAATGTGTACATTATCATGGTGGGGTGTTGTTTGAACCAATTTTTTACCCCCGAGTGCGTTCGGCTACACGCACATGCGCTGACGGCAATTTGTCAATGGATTAGGATTTCCCTGAAAAGCGTGCCTCGGAAGGTGGGAATGACCCAAAAAATTGTGTGTGTCCACATGGTGTGTACACTATCATGGTGGGGTGTTGTTTGAACCAATTTTGTACCCCCGGGTGCGTCCAGCTACACGCAAATGCGCTGATGGCAATTAGTCAATGTTGTAGACAGCACGGTCAATGGATTAGGGTTTCCCTGGAAAGCGAGCCTCGGATTGTGAAAATGACTCCAAAAATCGTGTGTGTCCACATAATGTGTACACTATCATGGTGGGGTGTTTTTTGAACCAATTTTATACCCCCGGGTGCGTCCGGCTACACGCACATGCGCTGACGGCAATTTGTCAGTGGATTAGGGTTTCCCTGAAAAGCGTGCCTCGGAAGGTGGGAATGACCCAAAAAATTGTGTGTGTCCACATGGTGTGTACACTATCATGGAGGGGTGTTGTTTGAACCAATTTTGTGCCCCCGGGTGCGTCCGGCTACATGCACATGCGCTGACGGCAATTAGTCAATGTTGTAGACAGCACGGTCAATGGATTAGGATTTCCCTGGAAAGCGAACCTCGGATTGTGGGAATGACCCCAAAAATCGTGTGTGTCCACATGGTGTGTACATTATCATGGTGGGGTGTTGTTTGAACCAATTTTGTACCCCCGGGTGCGTCCGGCTCCACGCACATGCGCTGACGGCAATTTGTCAATGGATTAGGGTTTCCCTGAAAAGCGTGCCTCGGAAGGTGGGAATGACCCAAAAAATTGTGTGTGTCCACATGGTGTGTACACTATCATGGTGGGGTGTTGTTTGAACCAATTTTGTACCCCCGGGTGCGTCCGGCTACACGCACATGCGCTGATGGCAATTAGTCAATGTTGTAGACAACACGGTCAAAGGATTAGGGTTTCCCTGGAAAGCGAGCCTCGGATTGTGGGAATGACCCCAAAAATCGTGTGTGTCCACATAATGTGTACACTATCATGGTGGGGTGTTGTTTGAACCAATTTTGTACTCCCGGGTGCGTCCGGCCACGTGCACATGCGCTGACGGCAATTAGTCAATGTTGTAGACAACACGGTCAATGGATTAGGGTTTCCCTGGAAAGCGAGCCTCGGATTGTGGGAATGACCCCAAAAATCGTGTGTGTCCACATAATGTGTACACTATCATGGTGGGGTGTTGTTTGAACCAATTTTGTACCCCCGGGTGCGTCCGGCTACACGCACAAGCGCTGACGGCAATTAGTCAATGGATTAGGGTTTCCCTGGAAAGCGAGCCTCGGAGGGTGGGAATGACCCAAAAAATTGTGTGTGTCCACATGGTGTGTACACTATCATGGTGGGGTGTTGTTTGAACCAATTTTGTACCCCCGGGTGCGTCCGGCTACACGCAAATGCGCTGATGGCAATTAGTCAATGTTGTAGACAGCACGGTCAATGGATTAGGGTTTCCCTGGAAAGCGAGCCTCGGATTGTGGGAATGACCCCAAAAATCGTGTGTGTCCACATGGTGTGTACATTATCATGGTGGGATGTTGTTTGAACCAATTTTGTACCCCCGGGTGCGTCCGGCTACACGCACATGCGCTGACGGCAATTTGTCAATGGATTAGGGTTTCCCTGAAAAGCGTGCCTCGGAAGGTGGGAATGACCCAAAAAATTGTGTGTGTCCACATGGTGTGTACACTATCATGGTGGGGTGTTGTTTGAACCAATTTTGTACCCCCGGGTGCGTCCGGCTACACGCACATGCGCTGATGGCAATTAGTCAATGTTGTAGACAACACGGTCAATGGATTAGGGTTTCCCTGGAAAGCGAGCCTCGGATTGTGGGAATGACCCCAAAAATCGTGTGTGTCCACATAATGTGTACACTATCATGGTGGGGTGTTGTTTGAACCAATTTTGTACTCCCGGGTGCGTCCGGCTACAAGCACATGCGCTGACGGCAATTAGTCAATGTTGTAGACAACACGGTCAATGGATTAGGGTTTCCCTGGAAAGCGAGCCTCGGATTGTGGGAATGACCCCAAAAATCGTGTGTGTCCACATAATGTGTACACTATCATGGTGGGGTGTTGTTTGAACCAATTTTGTACCCCCGGGTGCGTCCGGCTACACGCACAAGCGCTGACGGCAATTTGTCAATGGATTAGGGTTTCCCTGGAAAGCGAGCCTCGGAGGGTGGGAATGACCCAAAAAATTGTGTGTGTCCACATGGTGTGTACACTATCATGGTGGGGTGTTGTTTGAACCAATTTTGTACCCCCGGGTGCGTCCAGCTACACGCAAATGCGCTGATGGCAATTAGTCAATGTTGTAGACAGCACGGTCAATGGATTAGGGTTTCCCTGGAAAGCGAGCCTCGGATTGTGGGAATGACCCCAAAAATCGTGTGTGTCCACATGGTGTGTACATTATCATGGTGGGATGTTGTTTGAACCAATTTTGTACCCCCGGGTGCGTCCAGCTACACGCACATCCGCTGACGGCAATTTGTCAATGGATTAGGGTTTCCCTGAAAAGCGTGCCTCGGAAGGTGGGAATGACCCAAAAAATTGTGTGTGTCCACATGGTGTGTACACTATCATGGTGGGGTGTTGTTTGAACCAATTTTGTACCCTCGGGTGCGTCCGGCTACATGCACATGCGCTGACGGCAATTAGTCAATGTTGTAGACAGCACGGTCAATGGATTAGGGTTTCCTTGGAAAGCGAAACTCGGATTGTGGGAATGACCCCAAAAATCGTGTGTGTACACATGGTGTGTACATTATCATGGTGGGGTGTTGTTTGAACCAATTTTTTACCCCCGGGTGCGTCCGGCTACACGCACATGCGCTGACGGCAATTTGACAATGGATTGGGGTTTCCCTGAAAAGCGTGCCTCGGAAGGTGGGAATGACCCAAAAAATTGTGTGTGTCCACATGGTGTGTAAACTATCATGGTGTGGTGTTGTTTGAACCAATTTTGTACCCCCAGGTGCGTCCAGCTACACGCACATGCGCTGATGGCAATTAGTCAATGTTGTAGACATCACGGTCAAAGGATTAGGGTTTCCCTGGAAAGCGAGCCTCGGATTGTGGGAATGACCCAAAAATCGTGTGTGTCAACATAATATGTACACTATCATGGTGGGGTGTTTTTTGAACCAATTTTGTACCCCCGGGTGCGTCCGGCTGCACGCACATGCGCTGACGGCAATTTGTCAATGGATTAGGGTTTCCCTGGAAAGCGAGCCTCGGAGGGTGGGAATGACCCAAAAAATTGTGTGTGTCCACATGGTGTGTACACTATCATGGTGGGGTGTTGTTTGAACCAATTTTGTACCCCCGGGTGCGTCCGGCTACATGCACATGCGCTGACGGCAATTAGTCAATGTTGTAGACAGCACGGTCAATGGATTAGGGTTTCCCTGGAAAGCGAACCTCGGATTGTGGGAATGACCCCAAAAATCGTGTGTGTCCACATGGTGTGTACATTATCATGGTGGGGTGTTGTTTGAACCAATTTTTTACCCCCGGGTGCGTCCGGCTCCACGCACATGCGCTGACGGCAATTTGTCAATGGATTAGGGTTTCCCTGAAAAGCGTGCCTCGGAAGGTGGGAATGACCCAAAAAATTGTGTGTGTCCACATGGTGTGTACACTATCATGGTGGGGTGTTGTTTGAACCAATTTTGTACCCCCGGGTGCGTCCGGCTACACGCACATGCGCTGATGGCAATTAGTCAATGTTGTAGACAACACGGTCAAAGGATTAGGGTTTCCCTGGAAAGCGAGCCTCGGATTGTGGGAATGACCCCAAAAATCGTGTGTGTCCACATAATGTGTACACTATCATGGTGGGGTGTTGTTTGAACCAATTTTGTACCCCCGGGTGCGTCTGGCTACACGCACATGCGCTGACGGCAATTTGTCAATGGATTAGGGTTTCCCTGGAAAGCGAGCCTCGGAGGGTGGGAATGACCCAAAAAATTGTGTGTGTCCACATGGTGTGTACACTATCATGGTGGGGTGTTGTTTGAACCAATTTTGTACCCCCGGGTGCGTCCGGCTACATGCACATGCGCTGACGGAAATTAGTCAATGTTGTAGACAGCACGGTCAATGGATTAGGGTTTCCCTGGAAAGCGAACCTCGGATTGTGGGAATGACCCCAAAAATCGTGTGTGTCCACATGGTGTGTACATTATCATGGTGGGGTGTTGGTTGAACCAATTTTGTACCCCCGGGTGCATCCGGCTACAAGCACATGCGCTGACGGCAATTTGTCAATGGATTAGGGTTTCCCAGAAAAGCGTGCCTCGGAAGGTGGGAATGACCCAAAAAATTGTGTGTGTCCACATGGTGTGTACACTATCATGGTGGGGTGTTTTTTGAACCAATTTTGTACCCCCGGGTGCGTCCAGCTACACGCAAATGCGCTGATGGCAATTAGTCAATGTTGTAGACAGCACGGTCAATGGATTAGGGTTTCCCTGGAAAGCGAGCCTCGGATTGTGAAAATGACTCCAAAAATCGTGTGTGTCCACATAATGTGTACACTATCATGGTGGGGTGTTTTTTGAACCAATTTTATACCCCCGGGTGCGTCCGGCTACACGCACATGCGCTGACGGCAATTTGTCAATGGATTAGGGTTTCCCTGAAAAGCGTGCCTCGGAAGGTGGGAATGACCCAAAAAATTGTGTGTGTCCACATGGTGTGTACACTATCATGGAGGGGTGTTGTTTGAACCAATTTTGTACCCCCGGGTGCGTCCGCCTACATGCACATGCGCTGACGGCAATTAGTCAAGTTGTAGACAGCACGGTCAATGGTTTAGGGTTTCCCTGGAAAGCGAGCCTCGGATTGTGGGAATGACCCCAAAAATCGTGTGTGTCCACATAATGTGTACATTATCATGGTGGGGTGTTGTTTGAACCAATTTTGTACCCCCGGGTGCGTCCGGCTACACCCACATGCGTTGACGGCAATTTGTCAATGGATTAGGGTTTCCCTGGAAAGCGAGCCTCGGAGGGTGGGAATGACCCAAAAAATTGTGTGTGTCCAAATGGTGTGTACACTATCATGGTGGGGTGTTGTTTGAACCAATTTTGTACCCCCGGGTGCGTCCGGCTACATGCACATGCGCTGACGGCAATTAGTCAATGTTGTAGACAACACGGTCAATGGATTAGGGTTTCCCTGGAAAGCGAGCCTCGGATTGTGGGAATGACCCCAAAAATCGTGTGTGTCCACATAATGTGTACACTATCATGGTGGGGTGTTGTTTGAACCAATTTTGTACCCCCGGGTGCGTCCGGCTACATGCACAAGCGCTGACGGCAATTTGTCAATGGATTAGGGTTTCCCTGGAAAGCGAGCCTCGGAGGGTGGGAATGACCCAAAAAATTGTGTGTGTCCACATGGTGTGTACACTATCATGGTGGGGTGTTGTTTGAACCAATTTTGTACCCCCGGGTGCGTCCAGCTACACGCAAATGCGCTGATGGCAATTAGTCAATGTTGTAGACAGCACGGTCAATGGATTAGGGTTTCCCTGGAAAGCGAGCCTCGGATTGTGGGAATGACCCCAAAAATCGTGTGTGTCCACATGGTGTGTACATTATCATGGTGGGATGTTGTTTGAACCAATTTTGTACCCCCGGGTGCGTCCGGCTACACGCACATGCGCTGACGGCAATTTGTCAATGGATTAGGGTTTCCCTGAAAAGCGTGCCTCGGAAGGTGGGAATGACCCAAAAAATTGTGTGTGTCCACATGGTGTGTACACTATCATGGTGGGGTGTTGTTTGAACCAATTTTTTACCCCCGGGTGCGTCCAGCTACACGCAAATGCGCTGATGGCAATTAGTCAATGTTGTAGACAGCACGGTCAATGGATTAGGGTTTCCCTGGAAAGCGAGCCTCGGATTGTGGGAATGACCCCAAAAATCGTGTGTGTCCACATAATGTGTACACTATCATGGTGGGGTGTTGTTTGAACCAATTTTGTACCCCCGGGTGCGTCCGGCTACACGCACATGCGCTGACGGCAATTTGTCAATGGATTAGGGTTTCCCTGGAAAGCGAGCCTCGGAGGGTGGGAATGACCCAAAAATTGTGTGTGTCCACATGGTGTGTACACTATCATGGTGGGGTGTTGTTTGAACCAATTTTGTACCCCCGGGTGCGTCCGGCTACATGCACATGCGCTGACGGCAATTAGTCAATGTTGTAGACATCACGGTCAATGGATTAGGGTTTCCCTGGAAAGCGACCCTCGGATTGTGGGAATGACCCCAAAAATCGTGTGTGTCCACATAATGTGTACACTATCATGGTGGGGTGTTGTTTGAACCAATTTTGTACCCCCGGGTGCGTCCGGCTACACGCACAAGCGTTGACGGCAATTTGTCAATGGATTAGGGTTTCCCTGGAAAGCGAGCCTCGGAGGGTGGGAATGACCCAAAAAATTGTGTGTGTCCACATGGTGTGTACACTATCATGGTGGGGTGTTGTTTGAACCAATTTTGTACTCCCGGGTGCGTCCGGCTACATGCACATGCGCTGACGGCAATTAGTCAATGTTGTAGACAACACGGTCAATGGATTAGGGTTTCCCTGGAAAGCGAGCCTCGGATTGTGGGAATGACCCCAAAAATCGTGTGTGTCCACATAATGTGTACACTATCATGGTGGGGTGTTGTTTGAACCAATTTTGTACCCCCGGGTGCGTCCGGCTACACGCACAAGCGCTGACGGCAATTTGTCAATGGATTAGGGTTTCCCTGGAAAGCGAGCCTCGGAGGGTGGGAATGACCCAAAAAATTGTGTGTGTCCACATGGTGTGTACACTATCATGGTGGGGTGTTGTTTGAACCAATTTTGTACCCCCGGGTGCGTCCAGCTACACGCAAATGCGCTGATGGCAATTAGTCAATGTTGTAGACAACACGGTCAATGGATTAGGGTTTCCCTGGAAAGCGAGCCTCGGATTGTGGGAATGACCCCAAAAATCGTGTGTGTCCACATGGTGTGTACATTATCATGGTGGGATGTTGTTTGAACCAATTTTGTACCCCGGGTGCGTCCGGCTACACGCACATGCGCTGACGGCAATTTGTCAATGGATTAGGGTTTCCCTGAAAAGCGTGCCTCGGAAGGTGGGAATGACCCAAAAAATTGTGTGTGTCCACATGGTGTGTACACTATCATGGTGGGGTGTTGTTTGAACCAATTTTTTACCCCCGGGTGCGTCCAGCTACACGCAAATGCGCTGATGGCAATTAGTCAATGTTGTAGACAGCACGGTCAATGGATTAGGGTTTCCCTGGAAAGCGAGCCTCGGATTGTGGGAATGACCCCAAAAATCGTGTGTGTCCACATAATGTGTACATTATCATGGTGGGGTGTTGTTTGAACCAATTTTTTACCCCCGAGTGCGTTCGGCTACACGCACATGCGCTGACGGCAATTTGTCAATGGATTAGGATTTCCCTGAAAAGCGTGCCTCGGAAGGTGGGAATGACCCAAAAAATTGTGTGTGTCCACATGGTGTGTACACTATCATGGTGGGGTGTTGTTTGAACCAATTTTGTACCCCCGGGTGCGTCCAGCTACACGCAAATGCGCTGATGGCAATTAGTCAATGTTGTAGACAGCACGGTCAATGGATTAGGGTTTCCCTGGAAAGCGAGCCTCGGATTGTGAAAATGACTCCAAAAATCGTGTGTGTCCACATAATGTGTACACTATCATGGTGGGGTGTTTTTTGAACCAATTTTATACCCCCGGGTGCGTCCGGCTACACGCACATGCGCTGACGGCAATTTGTCAATGGATTAGGGTTTCCCTGAAAAGCGTGCCTCGGAAGGTGGGAATGACCCAAAAAATTGTGTGTGTCCACATGGTGTGTACACTATCATGGAGGGGTGTTGTTTGAACCAATTTTGTACCCCCGGGTGCGTCCGCCTACATGCACATGCGCTGACGGCAATTAGTCAAGTTGTAGACAGCACGGTCAATGGTTTAGGGTTTCCCTGGAAAGCGAGCCTCGGATTGTGGGAATGACCCCAAAAATCGTGTGTGTCCACATAATGTGTACACTATCATGGTGGGGTGTTGTTTGAACCAATTTTGTACCCCCGGGTGCGTCCGGCTACACGCACAAGCGCTGACGGCAATTTGTCAATGGATTAGGGTTTCCCTGGAAAGCGAGCCTCGGAGGGTGGGAATGACCCAAAAAATTGTGTGTGTCCACATGGTGTGTACACTATCATGGTGGGGTGGTGTTTGAACCAATTTTGTACTCCCGGGTGCGTCCGGCTACATGCACATGCGCTGACGGCAATTAGTCAATGTTGTAGACAACACGGTCAATGGATTAGGGTTTCCCTGGAAAGCGAGCCTCGGATTGTGGGAATGACCCCAAAAATCGTGTGTGTCCACATAATGTGTACACTATCATGGTGGGGTGTTGTTTGAACCAATTTTGTACCCCCGGGTGCGTCCGGCTACACGCACAAGCGCTGACGGCAATTTGTCAATGGATTAGGGTTTCCCTGGAAAGCGAGCCTCGGAGGGTGGGAATGACCCAAAAAATTGTGTGTGTCCACATGGTGTGTACACTATCATGGTGGGGTGTTGTTTGAACCAATTTTGTACCCCCGGGTGCGTCCAGCTACACGCAAATGCGCTGATGGCAATTAGTCAATGTTGTAGACAGCACGGTCAATGGATTAGGGTTTCCCTGGAAAGCGAGCCTCGGATTGTGGGAATGACCCCAAAAATCGTGTGTGTCCACATGGTGTGTACATTATCATGGTGGGATGTTGTTTGAACCAATTTTGTACCCCCGGGTGCGTCCAGCTACACGCACATGCGCTGACGGCAATTTGTCAATGGATTAGGGTTTCCCTGAAAAGCGTGCCTCGGAAGGTGGGAATGACCCAAAAAATTGTGTGTGTCCACATGGTGTGTACACTATCATGGTGGGGTGTTGTTTGAACCAATTTTTTACCCCCGGGTGCGTCCAGCTACACGCAAATGCGCTGATGGCAATTAGTCAATGTTGTAGACAGCACGGTCAATGGATTAGGGTTTCCCTGGAAAGCGAGCCTCGGATTGTGGGAATGACCCCAAAAATCGTGTGTGTCCACATAATGTGTACATTATCATGGTGGGGTGTTGTTTGAACCAATTTTTTACCCCCGGGTGCGTTCGGCTACACGCACATGCGCTGACGGCAATTTGTCAATGGATTAGGATTTCCCTGAAAAGCGTGCCTCGGAAGGTGGGAATGACCCAAAAAATTGTGTGTGTCCACATGGTGTGTACACTATCATGGTGGGGTGTTGTTTGAACCAATTTTGTACCCCCGGGTGCGTCCAGCTACACGCAAATGCGCTGATGGCAATTAGTCAATGTTGTAGACAGCACGGTCAATGGATTAGGGTTTCCCTGGAAAGCGAGCCTCGGATTGTGAAAATGACTCCAAAAATCGTGTGTGTCCACATAATGTGTACACTATCATGGTGGGGTGTTTTTTGAACCAATTTTATACCCCCGGGTGCGTCCGGCTACACGCACATGCGCTGACGGCAATTTGTCAATGGATTAGGGTTTCCCTGAAAAGCGTGCCTCGGAAGGTGGGAATGACCCAAAAAATTGTGTGTGTCCACATGGTGTGTACACTATCATGGTGGGGTGTTTTTTGAACCAATTTTGTACCCCCGGGTGCGTCCAGCTACACGCAAATGCGCTGATGGCAATTAGTCAATGTTGTAGACATCACGGTCAATGGATTAGGGTTTCCCTGGAAAGCGAGCCTCGGATTGTGAAAATGACTCCAAAAATCGTGTGTGTCCACATAATGTGTACACTATCATGGTGGGGTGTTTTTTGAACCAATTTTATACCCCCGGGTGCGTCCGGCTACACGCACATGCGCTGACGGCAATTTGTCAATGGATTAGGGTTTCCCTGAAAAGCGTGCCTCGGAAGGTGGGAATGACCCAAAAAATTGTGTGTGTCCACATGGTGTGTACACTATCATGGAGGGGTGTTGTTTGAACCAATTTTGTACCCCCGGGTGCGTCCGCCTACATGCACATGCGCTGACGGCAATTAGTCAAGTTGTAGACAGCACGGTCAATGGTTTAGCGTTTCCCTGGAAAGCTAGCCTCGGATTGTGGGAATGACCCCAAAAATCGTGTGTGTCCACATAATGTGTACATTATCATGGTGGGGTGTTGTTTGAACCAATTTTGTACCCCCGGGTGCGTCCGGCTACACCCACATGCGTTGACGGCAATTTGTCAATGGATTAGGGTTTCCCTGGAAAGCGAGCCTCGGAGGGTGGGAATGACCCAAAAAATTGTGTGTGTCCAAATGGTGTGTACACTATCATGGTGGGGTGTTGTTTGAACCAATTTTGTACCCCCGGGTGCGTCCGGCTACATGCACATGCGCTGACGGCAATTAGTCAATGTTGTAGACAACACGGTCAATGGATTAGGGTTTCCCTGGAAAGCGAGCCTCGGATTGTGGGAATGACCCCAAAAATCGTGTGTGTCCACATAATGTGTACACTATCATGGTGGGGTGTTGTTTGAACCAATTTTGTACCCCCGGGTGCGTCCGGCTACATGCACAAGCGCTGACGGCAATTTGTCAATGGATTAGGGTTTCCCTGGAAAGCGAGCCTCGGAGGGTGGGAATGACCCAAAAAATTGTGTGTGTACACTATCATGGTGGGGTGTTGTTTGAACCAATTTTGTACCCCCGGGTGCGTCCAGCTACATGCAAATGCGCTGATGGCAATTAGTCAATGTTGTAGACAGCACGGTCAATGGATTAGGGTTTCCCTGGAAAGCGAGCCTCGGATTGTGGGAATGACCCCAAAAATCGTGTGTGTCCACATGGTGTGTACATTATCATGGTGGGATGTTGTTTGAACCAATTTTGTACCCCCGGGTGCGTCCGGCTACACGCACATGCGCTGACGGCAATTTGTCAATGGATTAGGGTTTCCCTGAAAAGCGTGCCTCGGAAGGTGGGAATGACCCAAAAAATTGTGTGTGTCCACATGGTGTGTACACTATCATGGTGGGGTGTTGTTTGAACCAATTTTTTACCCCCGGGTGCGTCCAGCTACACGCAAATGCGCTGATGGCAATTAGTCAATGTTGTAGACAGCACGGTCAATGGATTAGGGTTTCCCTGGAAAGCGAGCCTCGGATTGTGGGAATGACCCCAAAAATCGTGTGTGTCCACATAATGTGTACACTATTAGGATGTGAAACAATATTAGAAGCATCTTCACAGAAAATAATATGACCATCCTCCACATTTTCAGTCACAAGATCTTTAACTATTGCAACAGCAGGTTCAATTTTAATTTGTTCTTCAGGTTCTTTAGGTTTCTTTTCACTTTTATTAACCGCACTAGATATAACAGAGTACTCCTTCATTTTAGCAGGGAAAGGAGTTTTTTCAATATAAGCTTCAGGAATAACATTATCAACAGTTTCAACCACTACACATTTGTTTACAGATGAATCAATTTTATCTTTATACGGTTCATGATACTTATCAAAATTCTTCTTAGGCAGTTCATAATGAGAGGCAAAACCTTTATAAAGATTTGCAACAACTTGGGAATCAAGACCATATGTAGCACTCATATTACGAAATTTATCAGTATCCATAAAAGCTTCAATGCATTTATAATCATAAATTATACCTGATTCTCTATTTTTGTCGTTCTCCCATCCTTCAGTATTTTCTTGGATCCGATCAAGAAGGTCCCTTTTAAACTCTTCATTCTTGCGTGTAAATGATCCAGAACAAGAAGTATCCAGCAAGGTCTTGTCTTGAAAAGAAAGTCTTGCATAGAAATTATCAATAATAACATTACCAGGAAGCTCATGAATGGGGCATTTGAGCATTAAAGACTTCAATCTCCCCCAAGCTTGGGCAATACTCTCTCCATCATGAGGCCAGAAATTATATATGCGGTTCCGATCTTTGTGAATTTCACTTGGAGGATAAAATTTAGAATAAAATAAAGGCACAATGTCCTCCCAATCAATAGAATCACCATTCTTCAGCAATTTATACCAGTGCGCCGCTTTACCAGACAGCGATATAGTGAATAGTTTCTTCCTAACTTCATTCATAGAAATACCTGCACATTTGAATAACCCGCATAATTCATGCAAAAACAAAAAGTGATCACCAGGATGGACAGTTCCATCCCCTTCATAGCGGTTATCCATAACACGTTCAATAATTTTCATAGGTATTTTTTATGGTACTACTTCCTCACCTGGCGCTTCATCCACTACCGTTGCAGTAGTAGTAGATTTCCCAAATAGAAATTGAAGAGAAGATCTCTCCATAATGATTTATAGCAAGAAAGCGAAATAAAATCAGCACAAACAGTAAAGGTTTTCCTTACCAATTCCACTTACCAATAGCGCTTCACTCCCCGGCAACGGCGCCAGAAAATAGTCTTGATGACCCACAAGTATAGGGGGTGTATCGTAGTATCTTCGATAAGTAAGAATGTCGATCCCAACGAGGAGCAGAAGGTGTTGGCAGCAGTTTCGATGAAGGATTCACTGTAAATGCTCACAAACAAGTATTCAAGGGGTTTTGATATTGCAGATAAATAAAGTACAAGTAAATAAAATGCGAGAGAAATAAT
The DNA here is from genome assembly GCF_019359855.2 of Lolium perenne. Taxonomy (NCBI): domain Eukaryota; kingdom Viridiplantae; phylum Streptophyta; class Magnoliopsida; order Poales; family Poaceae; genus Lolium; species Lolium perenne. The sequence goes on from NC_067248.2 coordinate 103,215,456, forward strand.
TGCAGCGAGTGGCCCAATCCTTTTTAGCACAAAGGACAAGCCGGTTTGTTTACTTATAATGACCAAACGTTCTTGAGGACACACGGGGATTTTAGTCTAGTACTTTCGCTTCATGTGGCTAAATAATCTTCATTGTTTTGATAAGTGTTGTGTGGGTGAACCTATGCTAATGCACCGCCCTTCCTAGGACTAATACATACTTGTGATTATACCCCTTGCAAGCATCCGCAACTACAAGAAAGTAATTAAGATAAATCTAACCACAGCCTTAAACTCTGAGATCCTGCGATCCCTCTTGCATCGATATACTAACGGGGGCTTAGGTTTGTCACTCACAGCAACCCCGCAATTAGCAACCGAATACAAGATGCACTCCCCTAGGCCCATAAATGGTGAAGTGTCGTGTAGTCGACGTTCACACGACACCACTAGAAGAATGACACCACAACTTAAATATCATAACATTGAATATTACTCAACCATAATTCACTACTAGCATTTAGACTTCACCCATGTCCTCAAGAACTAAACGAACTACTCACGAGACATCATATGGAATACAATCAGAGGTGATATGATGATGAATAACAATCTGAACATAAACCTTGGTTCAATGGTTTCACTCAATAGCATCTACAACAAGTATAGAATAATGCCGGGAGAGTTTCCCCTATCATACAATCAAGATTTAACCCGAATTGTTACAGCGGTGACGAGGTGCAGCGGTGGTGATGGCGGTGTAGATGGTGGAGATGATGATGATGATGATGGAGATGATGTCCCGCTCGATGACGATGGTGATGGCGTCGATTTCCCCTTCCGGGAGGGAATTTCCCCGGCGGATTCCTGCCCGCCGGAGAGCTCTTTTCTCTCTGGTGTTCTCCGCCCCGCAGAGGCGGCTGTAACCCTTCGTGAGGTCCTCTCTGTGGCTTAGGTTTTCGGGACGAAGGAGTACGCGAAGAAAAGGAGGCGAAAGGGGCTGTGGGGCCCCCAGACCACAGGGTGGCGCGGCCAGGCCATGGGCCGCGCCGCCCTAGGGTCTGGGCCCACAGTGGCTCCTCTCTGCTCCCTCTTCTGGCTCCCTCCGTCATCTGGAAAAATAGGAATTTACGTGAAATTCCCTTCCACAGTTGATCTTCCGAAATATTGCGTTCTGACGGTGCTTTTTCCAGCAGAATCCTGGCTCCGGTGCTTGATCCTCCAACAATGATAAATCATGCAAAATAGATGAAATAACATAAGTATTGTGTCCCAATATGAAATATATCAATGAATAACAGCAAATTATGATACAAAATAGTGATGCAAATTGGACGTATCAGTACACTATCATGGTGGGGTGTTGTTTGAACCAATTTTGTACGCCCGGGTGCGTCCGGCTACACGCACATGCGCTGACGGCAATTTGTCAATGGATTAGGGTTTCCCTGGAAAGCGAGCCTCGGAGGGTGGGAATGACCCAAAAAATTGTGTGTGTCCACATGGTGTGTACACTATCATGGTGGGGTGTTGTTTGAACCAATTTTGTACCCCCGGGTGCGTCCAGCTACACGCACATGCGCTGATGGCAATTAGTCAATGTTGTAGACAGCACGGTCAATGGATTAGGGTTTCCCTGGAAAGCGAGCCTCGGATTGTGGGAATGACCCCAAAAATCGTGTGTGTCCACATAATGTGTACACTATCATGGTGGGGTGTTGTTGGAACCAATTTTGTATGCCCGGGTGCGTCCGGCTACACGCACATGCGCTGACGGCAATTTGTCAATGGATTAGGGTTTCCCTGGAAAGCGAGCCTCGGAGGGTGGGAATGACCCAAAAAATTGTGTGTGTCCACATGCTGTGTACACTATCATGGTGGGGTGTTGTTTGAACCAATTTTGTACCCCCGGGTGCGTCCGGCTACATGCACATGCGCTGACGGCAATTAGTCAATGTTGTAGACAGCACGGTCAATGGATTAGGGTTTCCCTGGAAAGCGAACCTCGGATTGTGGGAATGACCCCAAAAATCGTGTGTGTCCACATGGTGTGTACATTATCATGGTGGGGTGTTGTTTGAACCAATTTTGTACCCCCGGGTGCGTCCGGCTACACGCACATGCGCTGACGGCAATTTGTCAATGGATTAGGGTTTCCCTGAAAAGCGTGCCTCGGAAGTTGGGAATGACCCAAAAAATTGTGTGTGTCCACATGGTGTGTACACTATCATGGTGGGGTGTTGTTTGAACCAATTTTGTACCCCCGGGTGCGTCCAGCTACACGCACATGCGCTGATGGCAATTAGTCAATGTTGTAGACAGCACGGTCAATGGATTAGGGTTTCCCTGGAAAGCGAGCCTCGGATTGTGGGAATGCCCCAAAAATCGTGTGTGTCCACATAATGTGTACACTATCATGGTGGGGTGTTGTTTGAACCAATTTTGTACCCCCGGGTGCGTCCGGCTACACGCACATGCGCTGACGGCAATTTGTCAATGGATTAGGGTTTCCCTGGAAAGCGAGCCTCGGAGGGTGGGAATGACCCAAAAAATTGTGTGTGTCCACATGCTGTGTACACTATCATGGTGGGGTGTTGTTTGAACCAATTTTGTACCCCCGGGTGCGTCCGTGTAACATCCCTGTTTTGCTAAACATAATTAGGAGTTGTTTTGTGCATCATGAGCATCATGTATTTTTGCATTAAGAAAAATTTGCAAATAAAATAAGTGGAAACCCTAATGTATGCAAACCCTCCTCTGTTTTATATTATCCCAAGTTGTTTCAAATCTTGAAAACCCAAAATATGTGGACCTCAAATACATGAGGAATGCCACAAATATTTCCCTGAAGTTTTGAGTTAATTTGGATCTCCAAAAGGTTGCAAAATGCCAAAAATATAATGTTTTTAGCCCTGTTTTTATTCTTCCAAGAAAATCCTAAAATCCGGGGGGCTTTCTGCAAAAACCCCCTTGTCTTCTACCTCCAGGCAGACAAGCTGCTGCCTGTCGACGCCGTGGCCGCCCGATAGCGCCGGCGGCCAGGATGGCCCTCGCCGCCCCCTGGCCGGTTATAAAGCCCCACCGCCGCCGCCGAGAAGCCCCTGCACGCCTCCCTCCTCTCCTCCCCTTCTCGCTGCGCGCGGCCGACGAAACCCTAGCCCACGGCCTCCGCCGCTCGCTGCCGTTCTACGCCTCCCCGCGCCCAGCCGACGCCGCCATTCGCTCCGCCTCGTTCCCTGCATCTTCCCCGCCAAAGGAATCCCGCCGCGGGCGCCCTCACCGCCGCCGGCAACACCTTCTTCCCCGCAGCCGGCCGAGCTCGCCGTGGCTGCTGCGGCGCTCCCGGCCACCTCCCGCCGCGCCGACCATCCTACAAAGATCGGGTGAGCACCCGGTGCTCCGGCGCCTCCCTGTGCCCTCCCTCTCTCCCTGGTTCGTCCCCGCGACGTGCGGCTCCGTCCGCCGCCGCCGGACGTCGTTGTCCCCGTCGCTCCGGCGACCTCTGGGGAGCGGCGCCGCCTCCATGTGGTTCGCCTCGGCGAGGCGCAGCTAACAAGCCCGCTCGCGCGTCCAGGGGCGCCCTGGAACGCCGGCGAGGCTCGCCACTGCCGCCGGTCCGCCGTGGTCAACCACCGGCGGTTGACTTCGGTGGGACCCGACCGTCAGCCTTTTCTTTTTATTTTTGTTTTTGTTTTATCATTTCTGTAAATGAATAAAACTATGACAGGTGGGACCCGGCTGTCAGATATTTAATCTTTTCGTAAATGTTTGGAAATTAATAAAACCCTGACAGTGGACCCCTCCTGTCAGATATTTAACATTTTCCAGAAATTCCAGAAAATGGTTAAATCTTGTTTAATTCATAACTAATTCATTTTAATTTGGAAAAATGTGTATAATATATCAAAATCTTCAGAAAAATGAGATCTACACTTTTAGCACAATCATGCATGATTAAGCAACTTTGAACCCTGTCCTTAATAGGATAACTTAATCAACCCCTCTGAGGTTCTGGAACTACTAACCCTAGTTCACCGAAACCCAGTTAAATTGATGCTCTTGTCCTAGGGTTAGCTTTAGTACCTAATTAACATGTCATATCATCATACTTGAATGTGCATTGCATTATGCCATGTATTGAATGTTATTTCTCTCTTTCTAGTATTTGCTTCTTGCGATCGATAGAGCAAGTGCCCGAGACGATGAAGATCAACAATGACGCAGATTAATAATTGACTATCAGCGAACAAGTCAAGCATGGGATCCTCGAAGATCCATATTGGTTTGTCAGGGACAAAGGCAAGCCCTAGCCTGGTTCATATATGATTTCGAAATGCTTTTATCTCTGGTTCCTTCATATTGCATGCGATTCAACTGTCTTTTATCGATAGATAGAGTTACCCTATCTATTGCATGTTCAATCCCTGTAGCCTCAAATCCATGATCCACTGCTCCTAGCATACCTAGGTTTGGCATGTGTGCGTCGCTAGAGCCTTTATCTCTTTATGCTTAGCCATGCTTAGTTTGTTACGCTACTACTCCAGTCTTCGGACTGGAGCCTTACAATGAAATGAAACTAGCATGACAGGTTGACGTGGTAAGTATAGAGATGTGTGTTAAACATGATTAAAGGCTCAGATTTAAAGGCCCACATTGGGATGTGGTGGGTTGTTTCGTTTCTGCCGACCCTAGGATGCGAGTTCTCGCCTCTTGAACCAAGACTGAGCGTACAACCACACGAGGCCCTATTATGGTACCATCTCGACTCAATAACTTGCCTAGTAGATTCCATGAGTCACATAGTTTGCGCTTTACCTGGACATATGCATTGCATTTTTGCTTGGGGTTAAAGGTACATAACAGGTAGGTAAGCGTGGTCGTGGTGGCTGGGGTTAGAGTCCCTGGGGAAACCCACCTCGGCTCACATCGTTAAGGACCGGCTTCGGGGCTTGACCCGTTACGGCGGAACAATCCTTAGCGCGTGACTCATGGTCTCGGCGACAGCAAGGTAAAGGTCGTGGTCAACCACCCTCTGCCGGCTTTCCAAGGAAGAGAGCTAATATATTGGCGTTAAGAGTCGGTTGGTGCGTGTGGATAAAATTGTGCACCCCTGTAGGGTTAAATCTTTTCGAAAAGCCGTGTCCGCGGTTATGGACGACTTGGGAACGGACGTGGAGACCATAGAGAACTTGAACCTGATCGTAAAACTTGGCAACCAATGTGTGTTTACGGATACCTTCTCCGGGTTTTGAGGGGGTGATCCGAGGATAGTGGGTTGAGATGATGAAAATTGGTGGATACAATATGATGATTAGTAGAGCTAGAGATATCGCTCTCTTATCCCCTTTTAAAGGTTCTGAGTAGTCGAGTTTCTTCTCCCTCTTGTTTAACAAAGGACAACTGGCTTTACGCAAAGAAGCTCCACGTAAAGCCCACATACCCGCTTTGCTAAAAGGTTGTACTAAGTCTTGCCGAGTCCCCACTCAGCTTTGCATGCTTTTGTTTCGCATTTAAGTCCCTCCAACAGATGGTGGTTTCTAGTCAACATCGACGAGTAGCTTGGGGTTCCCAGGTGGCAGCCTGGAATCTATGGGCTGGGACGTCGCCGTTATGCTCCTGGCCTCTTAGGCCTTTTTGCTATCTTGCTATGTCTAATAGCATAACTTTGCTTCCGTTGATTGATGTAATGTCAGGTCAGTGACCTCTGCTTGTAATGCTTTGGTTCTTCGCTCAGTTATGAGCTTGTATTACTTCTTGAGTCGTAGAGTCACTGTTGTGTTACCGATTCTCTCACTGTAGTCTCTCGAGCTCTAGGTTAGGCTTATGTCAGACGAAGATCTGATATTTGTCTAACCCTGATCCCGGGGGTGCCACAGGTTTTGGTATCAGAGCAGGACTGCCTGTAGGAAAACCCTTTCTACTGGTCGATGTTGAGTCTAGTGTTTGTGAAAACTATTTGAAAGCTAAAAGTATTTGCGAAAATATGATTAGGCTTCTTTTTACTCCTTATCTGGTATCGCTCTAATTCAAAGGTGCCTTACCTTGTGTTGGTTTAAAAGTTTTTCTATCTCTTCTAGTCTTTCAAACTTAGGTGCCTCAAGGGCAGGTCGTTTGCAAACCAGTTGACCTAGTGCAGAGTTCTCTAGTGTCGTGTGTGTTCTGTGTTTCCTCTTCGTTTTATTTTGTTTCAACAGAGAGATCTCCTTCCATCATGATCTTTCTAGTTTGTGGGTTCCACAAAATTCTGTTCTAGGCTTCGAGGTTTCCTTTCGCCTTGAATGCCTCCTCTTTATTTGCTTGGGTAGTTTGGATGCTATGCCTTACTTCTAGATGCTACACCGTGATTACTAAATCGCAGTGTCCTCCGTGTCACTCATTTAGTGGTTACTCTTTTCTCGGGTTTTAACCCTTGGACTTGAACCGAAGGTCCCCGATTGTGCTGGATTCTAATGAATCTTAGTACATGAAGCTTGCCTTTAACCCAAGATCCATTCTATCAAACACTGATGTTAATGTTCAAACATTACATCGGGATGTCTAAATTCAAATCAATCTAGCCTTCAAGCTTGTGGTTATTGTCGTGTTGAACTGCGGCAATAAAGATCTTTCCCTTCCACTAGCTATCGCAGAGGTTCTTTCATCGAACCAAATGGATCACGACAAGAGTACTCTTTGTGAGTCTCGTATCTATACATGTGACTCCGCCACAACTCCCTTTTTAGCATGAGTTTCACAAAAGTGTTATCTTGTGCATCTACACCTTAGGAATTCTGATCCTGATTATGTTCCTCCTCTTTAGTTGCTTTCCAACCGTTGTCTGCTAGTTAGCAGTCAAGCTGTAAATGTGCATTGGTGTCTCCAGTGCATGTTACTCCTCTGGTTCGTCAAGACATTCCACTTCAGTATGTCAGGAGAAACAAACTCCAGTACCTCGTCTGTTTCTAGGACTTGGTCAAAGTGTTGTGTTCCGCAGATTAAGAGGCCTCGTGAGCTTCTGTTCTGTTCTACCTTGGAGTATCACCCTCTTCTATATCATGAGGTCGTGCTTTGTATCATGGCCTTATTGATGAAGTGATGCTCTTACATATCTATACTCACCCTTTCTCCGAGTTGTCTATGCTTGGAAATGTTGGGGTTTGTGTATTGATGTGGCTATCGGAGATTCTTAGCAATTCTCGTTGCTTCGAAATCCAAGGACATTTGTGTCATTCTTAGCCTGGTTGGTTCGCCAATTATTAAGTTAATTTTGATTGTGCTGCCAAGTCCATTTGTTCAGGCGCACATATTCGGTCAAAGAGTTAGGTTCATCCCAAAGCTCCCAAGACCCTATCGTGTTTTTTTGTAAAGTAAGTTCCCCTCTTGAAATCAGTGATATACCGGTGGATTGTGATATTCTGGATGCCTTTCTAGAAGTATCGCCATGTTGCCACATGACCGTGTTATCGAGTTCATGAGTAAGTCAGTTCTATGAGCTACTCCTTGCTCCAAGAAACTGTGCTGGATATCTAGAACTAATTGGGTGAGCTTAAACAACAACTTGGAGAGTTGAAAGACAAAAGCTCTACCCGACTTGATCCTTCTTAAAGGGATGTCTAGTGTTGTTTGTGTTGAAGTCAGAAAGTATCTCCTTTATGGATATGCTATCTTTCCCATATTTGATTTGAGCTTGGGCTATCGTCAAATCAAACTCAGTTCCAAGGACTATCTTGATGATGTTATACTCATGGTGTCTCGTCTGAGTATACCTTCATGTCCTTTGGTCCGACCAATATTTCTGCCTCGTTCATGCAAAATATGAGTCCCTCATTGGAGTATCTTGATAAGTTTGTTATTGAGCCCATCGATGACATTCTTATTTCCTCCAAGTTTAAACAGATTCATAATGGACAAGTGGCACTAATGTTGGGAAGTTTTGAGAACAATCTTTGTGTTATCATGAAGTATGTGTTCTGGATGTTGGAAGTGATCTTCTCTGGTTCACGTGCATATGCTGAAAGATGTCGCCGTGGATCCGAGTAGAGTTCCCTTTTGTTTCCCTCGGGAATCATCGCAAGTCAGTCGGGCATGCATGTGCGAAGTATTCCTGAGATGGAAGGTTGTTACCTCCAATCCTTGAAACGTTCCTCTATGCACCCTAAGCCACGACTGATTTGTTCAAGGAAGAGAAGAAGCTTAAGAACTTCAAGATCTTCTTTGAAGTCCCCATAAGGACTGTTACATTGCAAAATTCATGTGCACGCAATTGCCTTTGCAGTCGCAACCACATGTATTACGCAATCTAGCTCAATCCTTTGGAGCTTGATATTGTGGTCCATATCTTGAGAATCTATCGACTTTACCTTGGTGGTAACTGTTGAAAATTATCTAATTGGACATACTGAGTCCGAAATATCTTTACACCTAACCTAAGCTGAATCTCAAGCAACAATGATGGTTGGTGTTCCTCAAGGATTTTTGACATAGGACTCTCTGTAAATCTGGCAAGATTGATGTCGTGGTTAACACAATTAGTCGGAAGGCCTAATGTCATAAATCTCTTGAATCATCAAGAATAACCACTCTCCATGAGGATCTTGTGCTACTTATTCTAGGAGTTTCCCTTCTGATGTCTTTTCAATTCCGAAGTCCAACCTTAACTTGATGACCTATTGAAGGCTCGTCAATAGACTAAAATTGGTGTATACAACATCAAGGAGAACATCATAAGCAGTGTTGCTAAGTGTATCTCGGTCAATTCCTTGAAACTATTTCCCTAGTGACAACAACTTTGTCCGGAGAAATTTCACTCCCCGGTGATCTTGCTGCGCTGATCGACAATGCTTTTCCCCTTCCTTTGGCTTATACCTGAAGTTCTTTTCAATTCACACGTTGTGTGAATTCGTCAGCCATCTAGGCCCCAACCTTTTGAGTACACTTCAATCGTTTTATGTACCCATACCAAAAGAGTGACTATGATTCTTATATCCAAAGTAGCTCTGGTTGGTAATCTTCTATGCTTCTAAGAGTCGCCCTCCCTAAAAGTGCCTCGTCATGGTATCAAAGGCAGTTTAACTCCTCGCTACCTTGTCCCTTCGTAATCTTGTCAAGCATGGAGCAATTGCCTATCAAATTTGAAACTTATTCCGTCTCCTCCGTTACCTTGACGTGTTTCCTGTTTGTTAGCTCAAGAGTTGTTTTTCAACACTCCACCCATGAGTTGACCATGAGATACTCGATCTTTGTGAAGATCCACCCTCTAGTGTCATTCCCTCTTCCCTTTAGAGTGAAGAAAGCAAAATGAAGAGCTCTTCATGGTGTTGTGGGTCAACTTCTTCATGGTTTCGTGGATCAACTCCTTCAACAAAGAAGATCATCGTGGTATCGACAAGCTCGTTGAAGATCGGTGTAGTCCTTGTTACCTTCTCTTTTCCTACCTTAGGAATCTCGGGGACGAGATTCTTGTAAGGGGGATAGAGTTGTAACATCCCTGTTTTGCTAAACATAATTAGGAGTTGTTTTGTGCATCATGAGCATCATGTATTTTTGCATTAAGAAAAATTTGCAAATAAAATAAGTGGAAACCCTAATGTATGCAAACCCTCCTCTGTTTTATATTATCCCAAGTTGTTTCAAATCTTGAAAACCCAAAATATGTGGAACCTCAAATACATGAGGAATGCCACAAATATTTCCCTGAAGTTTTGAGTTAATTTGGATCTCCAAAAGGTTGCAAAATGCCAAAAATATAATGTTTTTAGCCCTGTTTTTATTCTTCCAAGAAAATCCTAAAATCCAGGGGGCTTTCTGCAAAAACCCCCTTGTCTTCTACCTCCAGGCAGACAAGCTGCTGCCTGTCGACGCCGTGGCCGCCCGATAGCGCCGGCGGCCAGGATGGCCCTCGCCGCCCCCTGGCCGGTTATAAAGCCCCACCGCCGCCGCCGAGAAGCCCCTGCACGCCTCCCTCCTCTCCTCCCCTTCTCGCTGCGCGCGGCCGACGAAACCCTAGCCCACGGCCTCCGCCGCTCGCTGCCGTTCTACGCCTCCCCGCGCCCAGCCGACGCCGCCATTCGCTCCGCCTCGTTCCCTGCATCTTCCCCGCCAAAGGAATCGGCCGCGGGCGCCCTCAATCGCCGCCGGCAACACCTTCTTCCCCGCAGCCGGCCGAGCTCGCCGTGGCTGCCGCGGCGCTCCCGCCACCTCCGCCGCGCCGACCATCCCTACAAGCATCAGGGTGAGCACCCGGTGCTCCGGCGCCTCCCTGGGCCCTCCCTCTCTCCCTGGTTCGTCCCCGCGACGTGCGGCTCCGTCCGCCGCCGCCGGACGTCGTTGTCCCCGTCGCTCCGGCGACCTCTGGGGAGCGGCGCCGCCTCCATGTGGTTCGCCTCGGCGAGGCGCAGCTAACAAGCCCGCTCGCGCGTCCAGGGGCGCCCTGGAACGCCGGCGAGGCTCGCCACTGCCGCCGGTCCGCCGTGGTCAACCACCGGCGGTTGACTTCGGTGGGACCCGACCGTCAGCCTTTTCTTTTTATTTTTGTTTTTGTTTTATCATTTCTGTAAATGAATAAAACTATGACAGGTGGGACCCGGCTGTCAGATATTTAATCTTTTCGTAAATGTTTGGAAATTAATAAAACCCTGACAGTGGACCCCTCCTGTCAGATATTTAACATTTTCCAGAAATTCCAGAAAATGGTTAAATCTTGTTTAATTCATAACTAATTCATTTTAATTTGGAAAAATGTGTATAATATATCAAAATCTTCAGAAAAATGAGATCTACACTTTTAGCACAATCATGCATGATTAAGCAACTTTGAACCCTGTCCTTAATAGGATAACTTAATCAACCCCTCTGAGGTTCCGGAACTACTAACCCTAGTTCACCGAAACCCAGTTAAATTGATGCTCTTGTCCTAGGGTTAGCTTTAGTACCTAATTAACATGTCATATCATCATACTTGAATGTGCATTGCATTATGCCATGTATTGAATGTTATTTCTCTCTTTCTAGTATTTGCTTCTTGCGATCGATAGAGCAAGTGCCCGAGACGATGAAGATCAACAATGACGCAGATTAATAATTGACTATCAGCGAACAAGTCAAGCATGGGATCCTCGAAGATCCATATTGGTTTGTCAGGGACAAAGGCAAGCCCTAGCCTGGTTCATATATGATTTCGAAATGCTTTTATCTCTGGTTCCTTCATATTGCATGCGATTCAACTGTCTTTTATCGATAGATAGAGTTACCCTATCTATTGCATGTTCCATCCCTGTAGCCTCAAATCCATGATCCACTGCTCCTAGCATACCTAGGTTTGGCATGTGTGCGTCGCTAGAGCCTTTATCTCTTTATGCTTAGCCATGCTTAGTTTGTTACGCTACTACTCCGGTCTTCGGACTGGAGCCTTACAATGAAATGAAACTAGCATGACAGGTTGACGTGGTAAGTATAGAGATGTGTGTTAAACATGATTAAAGGCTCAGACGAAAGGCCACATTGGGATGTGGTGGGTTGTTTCGTTTCTGCCGACCCTAGGATGCGAGTTCTCGCCTCTTGAACCAAGACTGAGCGTACAACCACACGAGGCCCTATTATGGTACCCTCTCGACTCACTAACTTGCCTAGTAGATTCCATGAGTCACATAGTTTGCGCTTTACCTGGACATATGCATTGCATTTTTGCTTGGGGGAAAAGGTACATAACAGGTAGGTAAGCGTGGTCGTGGTGGCTGGGGTTAGAGTCCCTGGGGAAACCCACCTCGGCTCACATCGTTAAGGACCGGCTTCGGGACTTGACCCGTTACGGCGGAACAATCCTTAGCGCGTGACTCATGGTCTCGGCGACAGCAAGGTAAAGGTCGTGGTCAACCACCCTCTGCCGGCTTTCCAAGGAAGAGAGCTAATATATTGGCATTAAGAGTCGGTTGGTGCGTGTGGATAAAATTGTGCACCCCTGCAGGGTTAAATCTTTTCGAAAAGCCGTGTCCGCGGTTATGGACGACTTGGGAACGGACGTGGAGACCATAGAGAACTTGAACCTGATCGTAAAACTTGGCAACCAATGTGTGTTTACGGATACCTTCTCCGGGTTTTGAGGGGGTGATCCGAGGATAGTGGGTTGAGATGATGAAAATTGGTGGATACAATATGATGATTAGTAGAGCTAGAGATATCGCTCTCTTATCCCCTTTTAAAGGTTCTGAGTAGTCGAGTTTCTTCTCCCTCTTGTTTAACAAAGGAAAACTGGCTTTACGCAAAAGAAGCTCCACAGAAAGCCCACATACCCGCTTTGCTAAAAGGTTGTACTAAGTCTTGCTGAGTCCCTGTACTCAGCTTTGCATGCTTTTGTTTCAGACGAAGTCCCTCCAACAGATGGTGGTTTCTAGTCGACATCGACGAGTAGCTTGGGGTTCCCAGGTGGCAGCCTGGAATCTATGGGCTGGGACGTCGCCGTTATGCTCCTGGCCTCTTAGGCCTTTTTGCTATCTTGCTATGTCTAATAGCATAACTTTGCTTCCGTTGATTGATGTAATGTCAGGTCAGTGACCTCTGCTTGTAATGCTTTGGTTCTTCGCTCAGTTATGAGCTTGTATTACTTCTTGAGTCGTAGAGTCACTGTTGTGTTACCGATTCTCTCACTGTAGTCTCTCGAGCTCTAGGTTAGGCTTATGTCAGACGAAGATCTGATATTTGTCTAACCCTGATCCCGGGGGTGCCACAGTCCGGCTACATGCACATGCGCTGACGGAAATTAGTCAACGTTGTAGACAGCACGGTCAATGGATTAGGGTTTCCCTGGAAAGCGAAACTCGGATTGTGGGAATGACCCCAAAAATCGTGTGTGTCCACATGGTGTGTACATTATCATGGTGGGGTGTTGTTTGAACAAATTTTGTACCCCCGGGTGCGTCCGGCTACACGCACATGCGCTGACGGCAATTTATCAATGGATTAGGGTTTCCCTGAAAAGCGTGCCTCGGAAGTTGGGAATGACCCAAAAAATTGTGTGTGTCCACATGGTGTGTACACTATCATGGTGGGGTGTTGTTTGAACCAATTTTGTACCCCCGGGTGCGTCCAGCTACACGCACATGCGCTGATGGCAATTAGTCAATGTTGTAGACAGCACGGTCAATGGATTAGGGTTTCCCTAGAAAGCGAGCCTCGGATTGTGGGAATGACCCCAAAAATCGTGTGTGCCCACATAATGTGTACACTATCATGGTGGGGTGTTGTTTGAACCAATTTTGTACGCCCGGGTGCGTCCGGCTACACGCACATGCGCTGACGGCAATTTGTCAATGGATTAGGGTTTCCCTGGAAAGCGAGCCTCGGAGGGTGGGAATGACCCAAAAAATTGTGTGTGTCCACATGGTGTGTACACTATCATGGTGGGGTGTTGTTTGAACCAATTTTGTACCCCCAGGTGCGTCCAGCTGTTATCACCAGAATTTGACCAGGTCAGAAGTGGGCCGCGATCAAAATGGACTTGACGATATACATATAGAGGAGATATGTGAATCGGCCTTGTTTACCAAGTTTGGGCTAGTTAGCCCGTGTACCTTTATAGTAGGTTATGTAGAAGTTAGAATTTATCTCGTGCACGGTTTAGTGCACGCCCACATTAGAAAGTCCCCTGGACTATAAATATGTACCTAGGGTTTATGGAATAAACAACAACCAACGTTCAACACAAACCAATCTCGGCGCATCGCCAACCCCTTCATCTCGAGGGTTTCTCCGGTAAGCACCATGCTGCCTAGATCGCATCTCGCGATCTAGGCAGCACGAGCCTGCCCACGTTGTTCATGCGTTGCTCGTGCTGAAGCCTTTTTGATGGCGAGCAACGTAGTTATCATAGATGTGTTAGGGTTAGCATTGTTCTTAGTATCATATGCTGTCGTAGTGCAACCCTTGCGCATCTAGCCGTCCTTGTACCTCATCATGGGTGCAGGGGCGGCACCCCGCTTGATCGTTATTTAGTAGATCTGATCCGTTACGATTGCTCCTTGGTTCATCAAGGATTAGTTTAATATCTGCAATAGTTAGGCCTTACAAAGGGTTGGAGGATCCAGCGGCGCGTAGGGTGTAGTTTGCTAGCCCTAGACAGGATGTTCCGAGGATCAACTTAGTGTTGGTTTTTAGGCCTTGTCTAGGGTTGGCTTACGATCACCGTGCGTGAGCGCGAGGCCCAATCGTGAGTAGGATGATCCGATTATGCGGTGAAAACCCCAAATCGTCGTGGATCTCATATGCTTTATCTTGATCAAGCAGGACCACCATATATTCGGCCACCTTGGACGAATCATGGGTGGATCGGCTCCCTGAGCCGATTCACAGGATAACCTGAGAGCCGATCGAGGCTCGTATTTAACGTGTACGTGTGTGCCCTGCAGGAAACTAAGCGAGGCATCATCCACACCTTCCTGACCAGGTATAGGTCAGGTGGCACGCCCTTGCAATTTGCATCGGCGCGCGACCAGGAGGCTTTGCGGGCCGTCGCTCTGAGGGACTGGGGCCAGCCGCAGCCCTAGTTGTTCCCGGCTCTACGGTGTTGACCAGTCACTGCCCGCCGGTGGGTTTCTGACGTCAACACATTCTGGCACGCCCGGTGGGACAATCCTCGACATCCACCACATCGCCATCTACATCGGAGATGGCGGAAGAAACTCCGGTCACCTACGAGGAGCTCAATGGCGAGCTCAAGAAGAGGCATAGCAAGGTCAAGGCGGTCCTCGGAACCGAACTCGTCGGCTCTTGTGGGAAGACCCGTTCGCACGGCATCAAGCTTGACGGAGACACACGTCCGTTGCCTGGTGTCAACACGGTCGATCTCAGCCACTCCATAAGAGAACCTGGGTTCTCTTTCGATGCCAATATGGCAGGGTTCGTGATTCGCCATGACGCGGACAAGGCAGAGAGCAGCCACTCTCGTGGCAAAGAGAAAGAGGAGGCCGTTCCACGTGACCGGCCCCAAGACGACGATCAACGATACCTGGCCAAGGGGGAGGTGAGAAACATACGGCATCCACGCCTATTATCCGAGCATCTCCTCAGCAAATATGAACAGCCATACGACCGACGTCGCCGCTACGATAACGACGATGAAGGATATCGTCGGTCTGGTGCAAACAGGAGGTATCGTCAGAACAGCGGCCACGACGACGGGTCCGAACGTCGCGCCAGAGGGAGGTCTGAGGAGCCGGACAACGTGGATAGGCATTGGGACTGCCCCTTCTTCAGACACTGCTGGGATTCCGGAATGAGCCGATTACCGACAATCGGCAATTGCCCAGAATGTAAACAAAAGGAGAAGGGTACAGCTAAGGTGTCCGTGTTCGAGCGTCTAGGGCCTCTCCCGCCTCGGAGCAAGCATGCTGAGCCCGTGGAAGATCGCGAGGAACTAGAGGACGATGATGAAGAGGATAAGTATCATCGGCCGAGATGGTGTCCCGATGGGCTCAGCCACTCCCAAAAACGAAGGGTTCAGCGACTACGTGCGTTGGAAGAAGCCGAAAGGTTATATCTACACGCGTTGAGGAAGGCACGGCCTGACCTGGCCGCCAAAATTCAGCGAACCCTGGATGAAGAAGGTCGGCCACAAAGAAAAGAGTGGCGCCCTAGGCAAAGGAAAGCCGATGATGAAACATCGGCTGGCACAAACATGGTCTTCATCCTTCCAGCGGAATTTAGCGCTCCAAGGTTATATGAAGCACCCGTGGCGCAATTGGACTACGGCCCACGACCGGTCATCTTCGAGAAGCCACGAGAAAGGAGTTACATGCATCTGAAGGCCCTGTACTTGCGAGGTTACATCAATGGGCAGCTTGTCAATAAGATGTTGGTGGACACCGGAGCGGCAGTCAACATTATGCCATACTCCATGCTACGTCGGTTGGGACGCTCCAGCTCGGATTTAATCAAAACCAATGTAACATTGAGCGATTTCAACGGCCAAGCATCTGACGCACAAGGTGTTCTAAACGTGGATCTGACCGTAGGAAGGAAGACCATCCCTACGACGTTCTTTATTGTCGACAGCAAAAGCACCTATGCTGTAATATTAGGGAGGGATTGGATCCACGCCAACTGTTGCATCCCATCCACGATGCACCAATGCCTAATACAGTGGGATGGAGATGAAGTGGAGGTCGTCCACGCCGATGATTTAGCCGAGATTTCAACAGCCGGCATGTGCATTTGGGAGGCATCAGGTCAAGAACCACTCTCGGGCATCAGTTTGGACGACTGCGAACGCATCGATGTGACAAAGAACGGGGTAAGGCTGGTTCTATCCACCGGACTGACCGTATAAACGAAAACAACATCGATGGACAAATGTGGTGAGGCTGATCCTTGTGATCGGCCCCAAAGGATTTGTGAAGGAACATTACAAAGACCTTCACCGAGCAAGCAACGTGGAGGCCGATTCCAGCAATCGGCCAAAATTATCCCCACCATCTATTTTGCCTGGGATCGACATTTGACCCAGCAGGGACTACCTCAAGAGCCGATACCATCAATTTTCTTGACAGAATCGGCTCGGGGGGGCATCTAGATGGATAAAATACATATGAGGCAACATTATCAAGTATGGGGGCCGACACACAAGTCGGCCGTGAAAAAATTGAAAATTTTTGAGCACAGCCGATGCGCAGACATCGACTCAAGGAATACAACTGTTGCAAATGGGCGTCCAGGGCTACTTTTAGTCCATTAGAGCCACTACATCTAGGGGCCTCTCAGTTCAAGGGGGAGGTTGACTGCATCAGCTCTTTGGATAGAAGTTTTTTCTGCTACATTGATGAAAGCTGAAGAAGCTCGGGGGGCAGTTCTCGTTGAAGGTCCTCTGCTTTTGAAAAGCCGATTTGGTTAGGATCGGTTGGTGCTACACTTGTTACAAGATGAGGCTCTGCGAAGATTTCTCCAACTGTTTGGTGATTCAGGTCTTCTCCGCGAGGATCTCCAGCGTCGTTTGCAAGCCTTCAGGTGTAACGCTGCTGGCAAATTCAAGGATTGCAGCCGTACCCAATCAGGCTAGAGTCAAGAGAACAACTGGCGATCATCCGGCTAGATTGAACTCATTTTCACCAGAGGTTGCCCCATTGGTCTGAAGGTCCTCTGTTGTTGAACAGCCGATTTGGTCAGAATCGGTTGATGCTGCACCGCAGTTGAGAAGCGGATAGTGGCCCGACACTACCGGTACACTTTCATGCTCGCCTTGGTCAAAGGCTCGTGGGGCATCTGACAGTGGAGATTTCTTTGCACTGGAGGATCCTTTGATATCAGAAGCCGATTTATTTTTGGAATCGGCTAGCGTTATACCATAACTTATCAGAGGAATAGCGCTGGTGCCACCAAAGTATATCAGTTCCCACATCAATTGAGAGACAAGCCTAGAGCTCCGTTGAGGACACTTGCTCAAGATCAAATTACCGGCCTGCGGGGTTAATGGGTAAGAGTCATGATCCTGTTTGAAGTGTCTCATGGTGCAAAACCGATGCGCGGCCATCGGCTCTAGTACGAGCGCTCAAAGTTGCCTCATTACCAGTTTGGCAATACTGTTATGAGAGAGTTGGCATCCCAAGACAGCCTATTGTTCATTGAGTCAAGGGTGATCGCCTAAAGTAGTGGCTG
The DNA here is from genome assembly GCF_019359855.2 of Lolium perenne. Taxonomy (NCBI): domain Eukaryota; kingdom Viridiplantae; phylum Streptophyta; class Magnoliopsida; order Poales; family Poaceae; genus Lolium; species Lolium perenne. The sequence goes on from NC_067248.2 coordinate 103,233,054, forward strand.
ACAATGGGAGAAGGATGATCGGCTGGTTGGCCCTGCGCGATGTCTCTTCCAGGCGTGATCATACCTGGGACTGTTTGTCTGAATTGCGGGCCCTCATCATGGTTCTCACCCCGGCTGAAGCTCGGGGAGCAGCTGGCCTCCTGGATGCTCTGTTGGAGAAGCCGATTACATGGTCATCGGCTGGTTCCGCGGATACAGGCTTGTTGAGCACTGACCAGGCTCACAATCATTCCGATGCCAAAAGGATGGGGAACGGATCATGGGGGATCGATGTGTGGAGATCGGCTCATTAAAAATCGATTGAGTTGACAATCGGCTAAGTTAGCATAAAAAAGAATCAGTGAAATCAAGTTGGGGAATTTTCCATTGATAACTAGATTTCTTACAAGGGAGGAACCGATTGCTTAAGAAGAGAAGAACAAAAGGAGGGGCCACTACTACTAGACCTACACTGGTAGATCCTAATCTACGGGCCGTCACTGCCTTCATCATCATCCCCGGAGTTCCCATCGGCGCTGCTGCCGACGGGCTCCTCGTCGCTGCTCCCGAGGCCCTTTGCGGGGGCTTCATCCTCTTCTTCGTCATCGCTGTCGTCGTCGTCCCACCACATGCGGAGGCGCTTCGCTGGTGGGTAACCCTCGAGGGAGTCGTTGTCGTCTTCTTCCTCCTCTTCCTCCTCCTCGTCGGAGGAGAAGCCCCCTTCCCAGGGGAAGAGGTCGTCGTCACTTGTTGCTTCCAGCTCTCCGTCGAGGAGGAACTGAAGGTCTTCTTCCCCGTCAGTGAGGGGTTCGTCGTCTTCCGACTCATTGGAGAAGTCCCAGTCCCGCGCGTCCCAATATTCTGGGGCGCGGGCCTCGTAGGTGGCCATCAGATCGACCTCCTGCTCGAGCTCGCTGGAGGAGGAGGACTGGAGGGACAGGCCAGAGGAAGCAGTGGAAGAGGAAGAATCCATGGGGGCTAATGTTGTTTTTTTGGTTTGCCGATGGCTACTGTGGAGCAAGGGGATGAAGAAAGGAATTATGGGGAGTGGCCAGATAAAAAGGGGCAAAGCGATTTAATGCCCAAGCAGTTTCCGAGGACGTGGTGCCAGAACCGTCAAATCGCGCAGAGAAGGCGAGGAGGCAAGACGTCATCATGAAGTATACTGCGACAGTTCTGCTCTGCCATGACATGACCCGACGGAAAAAGCATAATGATTTTGGAAATGTCATTTCCAAAACCAGGGGGGCATGTGTTATCACCAGAATTTGACCAGGTCAGAAGTGGGCCGCGATCAAAATGGACTTGACGATATACATATAGAGGAGATATGTGAATCGGCCTTGTTTACCAAGTTTGGGCTAGTTAGCCCGTGTACCTTTATAGTAGGTTATGTAGAAGTTAGAATTTATCTCGTGCACGGTTTAGTGCACGCCCACATTAGAAAGTCCCCTGGACTATAAATATGTACCTAGGGTTTATGGAATAAACAACAACCAACGTTCAACACAAACCAATCTCGGCGCATCGCCAACCCCTTCATCTCGAGGGTTTCTCCGGTAAGCACCATGCTGCCTAGATCGCATCTCGCGATCTAGGCAGCACGAGCCTGCCCACGTTGTTCATGCGTTGCTCGTGCTGAAGCCTTTTTGATGGCGAGCAACGTAGTTATCATAGATGTGTTAGGGTTAGCATTGTTCTTAGTATCATATGCTGTCGTAGTGCAACCCTTGCGCATCTAGCCGTCCTTGTACCTCATCATGGGTGCAGGGGCGGCACCCCGCTTGATCGTTATTTAGTAGATCTGATCCGTTACGATTGCTCCTTGGTTCATCAAGGATTAGTTTAATATCTGCAATAGTTAGGCCTTACAAAGGGTTGGAGGATCCAGCGGCGCGTAGGGTGTAGTTTGCTAGCCCTAGACAGGATGTTCCGAGGATCAACTTAGTGTTGGTTTTTAGGCCTTGTCTAGGGTTGGCTTACGATCACCGTGCGTGAGCGCGAGGCCCAATCGTGAGTAGGATGATCCGATTATGCGGTGAAAACCCCAAATCGTCGTGGATCTCATATGCTTTATCTTGATCAAGCAGGACCACCATATATTCGGCCACCTTGGACGAATCATGGGTGGATCGGCTCCCTGAGCCGATTCACAGGATAACCTGAGAGCCGATCGAGGCTCGTATTTAACGTGTACGTGTGTGCCCTGCAGGAAACTAAGCGAGGCATCATCCACACCTTCCTGACCAGGTATAGGTCAGGTGGCACGCCCTTGCAATTTGCATCGGCGCGCGACCAGGAGGCTTTGCGGGCCGTCGCTCTGAGGGACTGGGGCCAGCCGCAGCCCTAGTTGTTCCCGGCTCTACGGTGTTGACCAGTCACTGCCCGCCGGTGGGTTTCTGACGTCAACACCAGCTACACGCACATGCGCTGATGGCAATTAGTCAATGTTGTAGACAGCACGGTCAATGGATTAGGGTTTCCCTGGAAAGCGAGCCTCGGATTGTGGGAATGACCCCAAAAATCGTGTGTGTCCACATAATGTGTACACTATCATGGTGGGGTTTTTTTGAACCAATTTTGTACGCCCGGGTGCGTCCGGCTACACGCACATGCGCTGACGGCAATTTGTCAATGGATTAGGGTTTCCCTGGAAAGCGAGCCTCGGAGGGTGGGAATGACCCAAAAAATTGTGTGTGTCCACATGCTGTGTACACTATCATGGTGGGGTGTTGTTTGAACCAATTTTGTACCCCTGGGTGCGTCCGGCTACATGCACATGCGCTGACGGCAATTAGTCAATGTTGTAGACAGCACGGTCAATGGATTAGGGTTTCCCTGGAAAGCGAACCTCGGATTGTGGGAATGACCCCAAAAATCGTGTGTGTCCACATGGTGTGTACATTATCATGGTGGGGTGTTGTTTGAACCAGTTTTGTACCCCCGGGTGCGTCCGGCTACACGCACATGCGCTGACGGCAATTTGTCAATGGATTAGGGTTTCCCTGAAAAGCGTGCCTCGGAAGGTGGGAATGACCCAAAAAATTGTGTGTGTCCACATGGTGTGTACACTATCATGGTGGGGTGTTGTTTGAACCAATTTTGTACCCCCGGGTGCGTCCAGCTACACGCACATGCGCTGATGGCAATTAGTCAATGTTGTAGACAGCACGGTCACTGGATTAGGGTTTCCCTGGAAAGCGAGCCTCGGACTGTGGGAATGCCCCAAAAATCGTGTGTGTCCACATAATGTGTACACTATCATGGTGGGGTGTTGTTTGAACCAATTTTGTACCCCCGGGTGCGTCCAGCTACACGCACATGCGCTGACGGCAATTTGTCAATGGATTAGGGTTTCCCTGAAAAGCGTGCCTCGGAAGGTGGGAATGACCCAAAAAATTGTGTGTTTCCACATGGTGTGTACACTATCATGGTGGGGTGTTGTTTGAACCAATTTTGTACCCCCGGGTGCGTCCAGCTACACGCACATGCGCTGGTGGCAATTAGTCAATGTTGTAGACAACACGGTCAATGGATTAGGGTTTCCCTGGAAAGCGAGCCTCGGATTGTGGGAATGACCCCAAAAATTGTGTGTGTCCACATAATGTGTACACTATCATGGTGGGGTGTTGTTTGAACCAATTTTGTACGCCCGGGTGCGTCCGGCTACACGCACATGCGTCGACGGCAATTTGTCAATGGATTAGGGTTTCCCTGGAAAGCGAGCCTCGGAGGGTGGGAATGACCCAAAAAATTGTGTGTGTCCACATGGTGTGTACACTATCATGGTGGGGTGTTGTTTGAACCAATTTTGTACCCACACTCCGTCCACATACACGCAAATGCGCTGATGGCAATTAGTCAATGTTGTAGACAGCACGGTCAATGGATTAGGGTTTCCCCTGGAAAGCGAGCCTCGGATTGTGGGAATGACCCCAAAAATCGTGTGTGTCCACATAATGTGTACACTATCATGGTGGGGTGTTGTTTGAACCAATTTTGTACGCCCGGGTGCGTCCGGCTACACGCACATGCGCCGACGGCAATTTGTCAATGGATTAGGGTTTCCCTGGAAAGCGAGCCTCGGAGGGTGGGAATGACCCAAAAAATTGTGTGTGTCCACATGGTGTGTACACTATCATGGTGGGGTGTTGTTTGAACCAATTTTGTACCCCCGGGTGCGTCCGGCTACACGCACATGCGCTGACGGCAATTAGTCAATGTTGTAGACAGCACGGTCAATGGATTAGGGTTTCCCTGGAAAGCGAGCCTCGGATTGTGGGAATGACCCCAAAAATCGTGTGTGTCCACATAATGTGTACACTATCATGGTGGGGTGTTGTTTGAACCAATTTTGTACGCCCGGGTGCGTCCGGCTACACGCACATGCGCTGACGGCAATTTGTCAATGGATTAGGGTTTCCCTGGAAAGCGAGCCTCGGAGGGTGGGAATGACCCAAAAAATTGTGTGTGTCCACATGCTGTGTACACTATCATGGTGGGGTGTTGTTTGAACCAATTTTGTACCCCCGGGTGCGTCCGGCTACATGCACATGCGCCGACGGCAATTAGTCAATGTTGTAGACAGCACGGTCAATGGATTAGGGTTTCCCTGGAAAGCGAACCTCGGATTGTGGGAATGACCCCAAAAATCGTGTGTGTCCACATGGTGTGTACATTATCATGGTGGGGTGTTGTTTGAACCAATTTTGTACCACCGGGTGCGTCCGGCTACACGCACATGCGCTGACGGCAATTTGTCAATGGATTAGGGTTTCCCTGAAAAGCGTGCCTCGGAAGTTGGGAATGACCCAAAAAATTGTGCGTGTCCACATGGTGTGTACACTATCATGGTGGGGTGTTGTTTGAACCAATTTTGTACCCCCGGGTGCGTCCAGCTACACGCACATGCGCTGATGGCAATTAGTCAATGTTGTAGACAGCACGGTCAATGGATTAGGGTTTCCCTGGAAAGCGAGCCTCGGATTGTGGGAATGACCCCAAAAATCGTGTGTGTCCACATAATGTGTACACTATCATGGTGGGGTGTTGTTTGAACCAATTTTGTACCCCCGGGTGCGTCCGGCTACATGCACATGCGCTGACGGCAATTTGTCAATGGATTAGGGTTTCCCTGGAAAGCGAGCCTCGGAGGGTGGGAATGACCCAAAAAATTGTGTGTGTCCACATGCTGTGTACACTATCATGGTGGGGTGTTGTTTGAACCAATTTTGTACCCCCGGGTGCGTCCGGCTACATGCACATGCGCTGACGGAAATTAGTCAATGTTGTAGACAGGACGGTCAATGGATTAGGGTTTCCCTGGAAAGCGAAACTCGGATTGTGGGAATGACCCCAAAAATCGTGTGTGTCCACATGGTGTGTACATTATCATGGTGGGGTGTTCTTTGAACCAATTTTGTTCCCCCGGGTGCGTCCAGCTACACGCACATGCGCTGACGGCAATTTGACAATGGATTAGGGTTTCCCTGAAAAGTGTGCCTCGGAAGGTGGGAATGACCCAAAAAATTGTGTGTCCACATGGTGTGTACACTATCATGGTGGGGTGTTGTTTGAACCAATTTTGTACGCCCGGGTGCGTCCGGCTACACGCACATGCGTTGACGGCAATTTGTCAATGGATTAGGGTTTCCCTGGAAAGCGAGCCTCGGAGGGTGGGAATGACCCAAAAAATTGTGTGTGTCCACATGCTGTGTACACTATCATGGTGGGGTGTTGTTTGAACCAATTTTGTACCCCCGGGTGCGTCCGGCTACATGCACATGCGCTGACGACAATTAGTCAATGTTGTAGACAACACGGTCAATGGATTAGGGTTTCCCTGGAAAGCGAACCTCGGATTGTGGGAATGACCCCAAAAATCGTGTGTGTCCACATGGTGTGTACATTATCATGGTGGGGTGTTGTTTGAACCAATTTTGTACCCCCGGGTGCGTCCGGCTACACGCACATGCGCTGACGGCAATTTGTCAATGGATTAGGGTTTCCCTGAAAAGCGTGCCTCGGAAGGTGGGAATGACCCAAAAAATTGTGTGTGTCCACATGGTGTGTACACTATCATGGTGGGGTGTTGTTTGAACCAATTTTGTACCCCCGGGTGCGTCCAGCTACACGCACATGCGCTGATGGCAATTAGTCAATGTTGTAGACAGAACGGTCAGTGGATTAGGGTTTCCCTGGAAAGCGAGCCTCGGATTGTGGGAATGCCCCAAAAATCGTGTGTGTCCACATAATGTGTACACTATCATGGTGGGGTGTTGTTTGAACCAATTTTGTACCCCCGGGTGCGTCCGGCTACACGCACATGCGCTGACGGCAATTTGTCAATGGATTAGGGTTTCCCTGAAAAGCGTGCCTCGGAAGGTGGGAATGACCCAAAAAATTGTGTGTGTCCACATGGTGTGTACACTATCATGGTGGGGTGTTGTTTGAACCAATTTTGTACCACCGGGTGCGTCCGGCTACACGCACATGCGCTGATGGCAATTAGTCAATGTTGTAGACAACACGGTCAATGGATTAGGGTTTCCCTGGAAAGCGAGCCTCGGATTGTGGGAATGACCCCAAAAATCGTGTGTGTCCACATAATGTGTACACTATCATGGTGGGGTGTTGTTTGAACCAATTTTGTACGCCCGGGTGCGTCCGGCTACACGCACATGCGCTGACGGCAATTTGTCAATGGATTAGGGTTTCCCTGGAAAGCGAGCCTCGGAGGGTGGGAATGACCCAAAAAATTGTGTGTGTCCACATGCTGTGTACACTATCATGGTGGGGTGTTGTTTGAACCAATTTTGTACCCCCGGGTGCGTCCGGCTACATGCACATGCGCTGACGGCAATTAGTCAATGTTGTAGACAGCACGGTCAATGGATTAGGGTTTCCCTGGAAAGCGAACCTCGGATTGTGGGAATGACCCCAAAAATCGTGTGTGTCCACATGGTGTGTACATTATCATGGTGGGGTGTTGTTTGAACCAATTTTGTACCACCGGGTGCGTCCGGCTACACGCACATGCGCTGACGGCAATTTGTCAATGGATTAGGGTTTCCCTGAAAAGCGTGCCTCGGAAGTTGGGAATGACCCAAAAAATTGTGCGTGTCCACATGGTGTGTACACTATCATGGTGGGGTGTTGTTTGAACCAATTTTGTACCCCCGGGTGCGTCCGGCTACACGCACATGCGCTGATGGCAATTAGTCAATGTTGTAGACAGCACGGTCAAAGGATTAGGGTTTCCCTGGAAAGCGAGCCTCGGATTGTGGGAATGACCCCAAAAATCGTGTGTGTCCACATAATGTGTACACTATCATGGTGGGGTGTTGTTTGAACCAATTTTGTACCCCCGGGTGCGTCCGGCTACACGCACATGCGCTGACGGCAATTTGTCAATGGATTAGGGTTTCCCTGGAAAGCGAGCCTCGGAGGGTGGGAATGACCCAAAAAATTGTGTGTGTCCACATGCTGTGTACACTATCATGGTGGGGTGTTGTTTGAACCAATTTTGTACCCCCGGGTGCGTCCGGCTACATGCACATGCGCTGACGGAAATTAGTCAATGTTGTAGACAGCACGGTCAATGGATTAGGGTTTCCCTGGAAAGCGAAACTCGGATTGTGGGAATGACCCCAAAAATCGTGTGTGTCCACATGGTGTGTACATTATCATGGTGGGGTGTTCTTTGAACAAATTTTGTTCCCCCGGGTGCGTCCAGCTACACGCACATGCGCTGACGGCAATTTGACAATGGATTAGGGTTTCCCTGAAAAGCGTGCCTCGGAAGGTGGGAATGACCCAAAAATTGTGTGTGTCCACATGGTGTGTACACTATCATGGTGGGGTGTTGTTTGAACCAATTTTGTACGCCCGGGTGCGTCCGGCTACACGCACATGCGTTGACGGCAATTTGTCAATGGATTAGGGTTTCCCTGGAAAGCGAGCCTCGGAGGGTGGGAATGACCCAAAAAATTGTGTGTGTCCACATGCTGTGTACACTATCATGGTGGGGTGTTGTTTGAACCAATTTTGTACCCTCGGGTGCGTCCGGCTACATGCACATGCGCTGACGGCAATTAGTCAATGTTGTAGACAACACGGTCAATGGATTAGGGTTTCCCTGGAAAGCGAACCTCGGATTGTGGGAATGACCCCAAAAATCGTGTGTGTCCACATGGTGTGTACATTATCATGGTGGGGTGTTGTTTGAACCAATTTTGTACCCCCGGGTGCGTCCGGCTACACGCACATGCGCTGACGGCAATTTGTCAATGGATTAGGGTTTCCCTGAAAAGCGTGCCTCGGAAGTTGGGAATGACCCAAAAAATTGTGTGTGTCCACATGGTGTGTACACTATCATGGTGGGGTGTTGTTTGAACCAATTTTGTACCCCCGGGTGCGTCCAGCTACACGCACATGCGCTGATGGCAATTAGTCAATGTTGTAGACAGCACGGTCAATGGATTAGGGTTTCCCTGGAAAGCGAGCCTCGGATTGTGGGAATGACCCCAAAAATCGTGTGTGTCCACATAATGTGTACACTATCATGGTGGGGTGTTGTTTGAACCAATTTTGTACCCCCGGGTGCGTCCGGCTACATGCACATGCGCTGACGGCAATTTGTCAATGGATTAGGGTTTCCCTGGAAAGCGAGCCTCGGAGGGTGGGAATGACCCAAAAAATTGTGTGTGTCCACATGCTGTGTACACTATCATGGTGGGGTGTTGTTTGAACCAATTTTGTACCCCCGGGTGCGTCCGGCTACATGCACATGCGCTGACGGAAATTAGTCAATGTTGTAGACAGGACGGTCAATGGATTAGGGTTTCCCTGGAAAGCGAAACTCGGATTGTGGGAATGACCCCAAAAATCGTGTGTGTCCACATGGTGTGTACATTATCATGGTGGGGTGTTCTTTGAACCAATTTTGTTCCCCCGGGTGCGTCCAGCTACACGCACATGCGCTGACGGCAATTTGACAATGGATTAGGGTTTCCCTGAAAAGCGTGCCTCGGAAGGTGGGAATGACCCAAAAAATTGTGTGTGTCCACATGGTGTGTACACTATCATGGTGTGGTGTTGTTTGAACCAATTTTGTACCCCCAGGTGCGTCCAGCTACACGCACATGCGCTGATGGCAATTAGTCAATGTTGTAGACAGGACGGTCAATGGATTAGGGTTTCCCTGGAAAGCGAGCCTCGGATTGTGGGAATGACCCCAAAAATCGTGTGTGTCAACATAATGTGTACACTATCATGGTGGGGTGTTTTTTGAACCAATTTTGTACCCCCCGGGTGCGTCCGGCTATACGCACATGCGCTGACGGCAATTTGTCAATGGATTAGGGTTTCCCTGGAAAGCGAGCCTCGGAGGGTGGGAATGACCCAAAAATTGTGTGTGTCCACATGGTGTGTACACTATCATGGTGGGGTGTTGTTTGAACCAATTTTGTACCCCCGGGTGCGTCCGGCTACATGCACATGCGCTGACGGCAATTAGTCAATGTTGTAGACAGGACGGTCAATGGATTAGGGTTTCCCTGGAAAGCGAACCTCGGATTGTGGGAATGACCCCAAAAATCGTGTGTGTCCACATGGTGTGTACATTATCATGGTGGGGTGTTGTTTGAACCAATTTTGTACCCCCGGGTGCGTCGGCTACACGCACATGCGGCGACGGCAATTTGTCAATGGATTAGGGTTACCATATAAGCGTGCCTCGGAAGGTGGGAATGACCCAAAAATTGTGTGTGTCCACATGGTGTGTACACTATCATGGTGGGGTGTTGTTTGAACCAATTTTGTACCCCCGGGTGCGTCTGGCTACATGCACATGCGCTGACGGCAATTAGTCAATGTTGTAGACAGCACGGTCAATGGATTAGGGTTTCCCTGGAAAGCGAACCTCGGATTGTGGGAATGACCCCAAAAATCGTGTGTGTCCACATGGTGTGTACATTATCATGGTGGGGTGTTGTTTGAACCAATTTTGTACCCCCGGGTGCGTCCGGCTACACGCACATGCGCTGACGGCAATTTGTCAATGGATTAGGGTTTTCCCTGAAAAGCGTGCCTCGGAAGGTGGGAATGACCCAAAAAATTGTGTGTGTCTATATGTTGTGTACACTATCATGGTGGGGTGTTGTTTGAACCAATTTTGTACCCCCGGGTGCGTCCGGCTACACGCACATGCGAAGACGGCAATTAGTCAATGTTGTAGACAGCACGGTCAATGGATTAGGGTTTCCCTGGAAAGCGAACCTCGGATTGTGGGAAAGACCCCAAAATCGTGTGTGTCCACATGGTGTGTACATTATCATGGTGGGGTGTTGTTTGAACCAATTTTGTACCCCCGGGTGCGTCCGGCTACACGCACATGCGTTGACGGCAATTTGTCAATGGATTAGGGTTTCCCTGAAAAGCGTGCCTCGGAAGGTGGGAATGACCCAAAAAATTGTATGTGTCCACATGGTGTGTACACTATCATGGTGGGGTGTTGTTTGAACCAATTTTGTACCCCAGGGTGCGTCCAGCTACACGCACATGCGCGAGGGCAATTAGTCATTGTTGTAGACAGACGGTTAATTGGATTAGGGTTTCCCTGGAAAGCGAGCCTCGGATTGTGGGAATGCCCCAAAAATCGTGTGTGTCCACATAATGTGTACACTATCATGGTGGGGTGTTGTTTGAACCAATTTTGTACCCCCGGGTGCGTCCGGCTACACGCACATGCGCTGACGGCAATTTGTCAATGGATTAGGGTTTCCCTGAAAAGCGTGCCTCGGAAGGTGGGAATGACCCAAAAAATTGTGTGTGTCCACATGGTGTGTACACTATCATGGTGGGGTGTTGTTTGAACCAATTTTGTGTTGGAGATATGCCCAAGAGGCAATAATAAAAGTGGTTATTATATATCTTTATGTTTATGATAAAAGTTTATATACCATGCTATAATTGTATTAACTGAAACATTGATACATGTGTGATATGTAAACAAACAAAGAGTCCCTAGTAAGCCTCTTAACTAGCTTGTTGATTAATAGATGATTAGTTTCATAATCATGAACATTGGATGTTATTAATAACAAGGTTATATCATTGTATGAATGATATAATGGACACACCCAATTAAGCGTAGCATAAGATCACGTCATTAAGTTATTTGCTATAAGCTTTCAATACATAGTTACCTAGTCCTTATGACCATGAGATCATGTAAATCACTTATACCGGAAAGGTACTTTGATTACATCAAACGCCACTGCGTAAATGGGTGGTTATAAAGGTGGGATTAAGTATCCGGAAAGTATGAGTTGAGGCATATGGATCAATAGTGGGATTTGTCCATCCCGATGACGGATAGATATACTCTGGGCCCTCTCGGTGGAATGTCGTCTAAATGTCTTGCAAGCATATGAATAAGTTCATAAGAGACCACATACCACGGTACGAGTAAAGAGTACTTGTCAAGAGACGAGGTTGAACAAGGTATAGTGTGATACCGATGATCAAACCTCGGACAAGTAAAATATCGCGTGACAAAGGGAATTGGTATCGTATGTGAATGGTTCATTCGATCACTAAAGTCATCGTTGAATATGTGGGAGCCATTATGGATCTCCAGATCCCGCTATTGGTTATTGGTCGGAGTGAGTACTCAACCATGTCCGCATAGTTCGCGAACCGTAGGGTGACACACTTAAAGTTGGATGTTGTAATGGTAGAACTTGAATATGGAATGGAGTTCGAATATTTGTTCGGAGTCCCGGATGTGATCCCGGACATCACGAGGAGTTCCGGAATGGTCCGGAGAATAAGATTCATATATAGGATGTCATTTTATGTGAATTAAAATGATGCGGAAGGTTCTATGGAAGGTTCTAGAAGGTTCTAGAAAAGTCCGGAAGAAACCACCAAGGAAGGTGGAGTCCACATGGGACTCCACCTCCATGGCCGGCCAACCCTAGTGGGGGAGGAGTCCCAAGTGGACTCCCCCTTAGGGGGCCGGCCACCCTCCCTTATGGAAGGTGGAATTCCCACCTCTAGTGGGAATCCTAGCTTGGGAAGGTTTCCCACCATATGGAAGGTTTTGGGTTCGGGTCTTATTCGAAGACTTGTAGTCCAACACTTGGGGCTTCCACCTATATATAGAGGGCCAAGGGGAGGGGGCCGGCCACACACAAAAGCCTCAAGCTTGGCCGCCCCCTATAGTGGCCGGCCACCCCCTCTCCCGAAACCCTAGCGCCCCGCTCCTCCACCATATCCCGCACGTTTAGCGAAGCTCCGCCGGATTTCTCCACCGCCACCGACACCACGCCGTCGTGCTGTCGGATTCAAGAGGAGCTACTACTTCCGCTGCCCGCTGGAACGGGGAGGTGGACGTCGTCTTCATCAACAACCGAACGTGTGACCGAGTACGGAGGTGCTGCCCGTTCGTGGCGCCGGAACCGATCGTGATCAAGATCTTCTACGCGCTTTTGCAAGCGGCAAGTGAACGTCTACCGCAGCAACAAGAGCCTCCTCTTGTAGGCTTTGGAATCTCTTCAAGGGTGAGTCTCGATAATCCCCTCGTTGCTACCGTCTTCTAGATTGCATCTTGGCTTGGATTGCGTGTTCGCCGTAGGAAAATTTTTGTTTTCTATGCTACGTTATCCTACAGTGGTATCAGAGCCGTGTCTATGCATAGATGGTTGCACGAGTAGAACACAATGGTTTGTGGGCGTTGATGCTCTTGTTATCTTTAGTTGAGTACTTTGCATCTTTGTGGCATAGTGGGATGAAGCGGCTCGGGCTAACTTTACATGACCGCGTTCATGAGATTTGCTCCACGCTTGACATGCAACTTGTATTGCATAAGTGGCTTTGCGGGTGTCTGTCTCTCCTACTATAGTGAAGATTCAATTTACTCTTCTATTGACAACACTAGTATCACCGTTGTGGTTCATGTTCGTAGGTAGATTGGATCTTGCTCGAAAACCCTAAACCACGTAAAATATGCAAACCAAATTAGAGAACGTCTAACTTGTTTTTGCAGGGTTTGGTGATGTGATATGGCCATAATGTGATGATGAATATGTATGAGATGATCATTATTGTATTGTGGCAACCGGCAGGAGCCTTATGGTTGTCTTTAAATTTCATGTTGAGTAGTATTTCAAAGTAGTTGTAATAGTTGCTACATGGAGGACGATCATGAAGACGGCGCCATTGACCTTGGTGCTTCGCCGACGATGATGGAGATCATGCCCGTTGATGATGGAGATCATGTCCGTGCTTTGGAGATGAAGATCAAAGGCGCAAAGACAAAAGGGCCATATCATATCACATATGAACTGCATGAGATGTTAATCCTTTTATGCATCTTATTTTGCTTAGATCGCGACGGTAGCATTATAAGATGATCCCTCTCACTAAAATCTCAAGATAATAAAGTGTTCATCCTTAGTAGCACCGTTATCAAGTCTTATCGTTTCGAAGCATCTCGTGATGATCGGGTGTGATAGATTCGATAAGTACATATAACGGGTGCAAGACAGTTTTGCACATGCGGATACTAAGGTGGCCTTGACGAGCCTAGCATGTACAGACATGGTCTCGGAACACGTGATACCGAAAGGTAGAGCATGAATCATATGATTGATATGATGAACACTTTGAGTGTTCGCCATTGAAATTACATCTTGTCTCGTGATGATCGGGCATAGGTGTGATGGATTTGGTTCGTGTGATCACTAAGACAATGCGAGGGATATTGTTTTGAGTGGGAGTTCACCTAGATTTTTAATTATGTAGAATTAAAATTTGAACTCAAATTGTCATAAACTTAGTCTAAACTATTGCAAATATGTTGTAGATATGGCGTCCCCAATCAATTTTAACCAGTTCCTAGAGAAAGAAAAGCTTAAGAGCAACGGTAGCAACTTCACCGACTGGTTCCGTCATGTGAGGATCTTCCTCAATGGCGGAAATCTGCAATATGTGCTTGATGCACCGCTAGGTGACCCTCCTGCAGAAACTGAAACCGATGAAGTAAAGAATGTTTACGCGACTCGGAAAACTCGGTACTCTCAAGTTCAGTGTGCCATCTTATGCAGTCTGGAATCCGATCTTCAAAAACGTTTTGAGCACCACGATCCTCATGAGTTGATGAAAGAGTTGAAGACTATTTTTGAGACTCATGCGGCCGTGGAATGCTATGAAGCATCGAAACACTTTTTCAGCTGTATGATGGAAGAAGGCAGCTCCATTAGTGAGCACATGCTCGTTATGACCGGGCATGCGAAGAAACTCGATGACTTGGGAATAGTGATTCCTAACAGATCGGGATTAATCGTGTCCTTCAATCACCGCCACCAAGTTACAAGAACTTTGTGATGAACTACAATATGCAGAACATGAACAAGGAGTTTCTGAACTCTTTGGCATGCTAAAAAGCTGCTGAGATTGAGATCAAGAAAGAGCACCAAGTGTTGATGGTCAACAAGACCACCGGTTTCAAGAAACAGGCAAGTCTAAGGGAAAATTCAAGAAGGGTGGCAAGAAAGCTGCCACGCCTCCTATGAAACCTAAGAACGGCCCTAAGCACGATGCTTTGAGTGCTATTCGCAAGGAGAAGGGACACCGGAAGCGTAATTGCTCCAAGTATTTGGCAGATCCGAAGAGCGGCCTTGTCAAGAAGAAGAAAGAAGGTATATCTGATATACATGTTATAGATGTTTATCTCACTAGTTCTCGTTCTAGTACCTGGGTATTTGATACTGGTTCGGTTGCTCATATTTGTAACTCGAAACAGGAACTAAAGAATAAACGACAACTGCTGAAAGATGAAGTAACGATGCGCGTTGGAAACGGATCCAAGGTCAATGTGATCGCAGTCGGGACACTTCCTCTACATCTACCTTCGGGATTAGTTTTAAGCCTAAATAATTGTTATTATGTACCTGCGTTAAGCATGAACATTATATCTGGATCTTGTTTAATGCAAGACGGTTATTCATTCAAGTCTGAGAATAATGGTTGTTCTATTTTTATGAATAATATCTTTTATGGTCGAGCACCACAAAAGAATGGCTTATTTCTCGTTAGATCTCGATAGTAGTAATACGCATATACATAACATTGATGCTAAGCGAATTAAATTGAATGATAATTCTACTTATATGTGGTAATGTCGTCTTGGTCATATTGGAGTGAAACGCATGAAGAAACTCCATACTGATGGATTACTTGAATCACTTGACTTTGAGTCACTTGATAGATGCGAAGCATGTCTGATGGGAAAAATGACTAAGACTCCATTCTCGGGTATGATGGAGCGAGCTACTGACTTATTGGAAATCATACATACAAATGTGTGTGGACCAATGAGTGTAGCATCGCGCGGTGGTTATCGTTATGTTCTAACCTTCACAGATGATTTAAGTAGATATGGGTATATCTATTTAATGAAACATAAATCCGAAACTTTCGAGAAGTTTAAGGAATTCCAAAGTGAAGTAGAAAATCAACGTAACAAGAAGATTAAATTTCTACGATCTGATCGCGGAGGTGAATATCTGAGTTATGAGTTTGGCATGCATTTAAAGAAATGCGGAATACTTTCACAATTGACACCGCCGGGAACACCACAACGAAACGGTGTGTCCGAACGTCGTAATCGAACTCTCTTAGATATGGTTCGTTCTATGATGTCTCTTACTGATTTGCCGTTATCATTTTGGAGTTATGCATTAGAGACAGCCGCATTCACTTTAAATAGAGCACCATCAAAATCCGTTGAAACGACGCCGTATGAATTATGGTTTAATAAGAAACCTAAGGCTGTCGTTCCTAAAAGTTTGGGGTTGCGAAGCCTATTTAAAAAGTTACAACCGGACAAGCTAGAACCCAAAGCGGAGAAATGCGTCTTCATAGGATACCCTAAGGAAACTATAGGGTACACTTTCTATCACAGATCCGAAGGCAAGATCTTTGTTGCTAAGAACGGAACCTTTCTTGAGAAAGAATTTCTCACTAAAGAAGTGACTGGAAGAAAAGTAGAACTCGATGAGATTGAAGAATCTCTACTCGTTGATCAGAGTAGCGCAGTACCGGAAAATGTTCCTGTACTACCTACACCGGCAACAGAGGAAGCTAATGATAATGATCATGAAACTTCAAATGAGACAACTCGAACCTCGCAGATCGACAAGGGATCGTGCCACTCCAGATTGGTATGATCCTTGTCTAAATGTCATGATTGTGGATAACAATGATGAAGACCCTGCGACGTATGAAGAAGCGATGATGAGCCCAGATTCCAACAAATGGCAAGAAGCCATGAAATCCGAAATGGGATCCATGTATGATAACAAAGTATGGACTTTGGTAGACTTACCTGATAGCCGAAAGGCTGTCGAGAATAAATGGATCTTCAAGAGAAAAACAGATGCTGATGGTAATATTACTGTCTATAAAGCTCGACTTGTCGCAAAGGGTTTCCGACAAATTCAAGGTGTTGACTACGATGAGACTTTCTCACCTGTAGCGAAGCTAAAATCTGTGAGGATTTTGTTAGCAATAGCTGCATTTTTCGATTATGAGATTTGGCAGATGGATGTCAAAACGGCGTTCCTTAATGGAGACATTGAGGAAGAGTTATATATGGTACAACCCAAAGGTTTTGTCGATCCTAAAAATGCTGACAAAGTATGCAAACTTCAGCGTTCAATCTATGGACTGAAGCAAGCATTGAGAAGTTGGAACCGACGTTTTGATAAGGTGATCAAAGACTTCGGGTTTATACAGTGTCATGGAGAGGCCTGTATTTACAAGAAAGTGAGTGGGAGCTCTGTAGCATTCCTGATATTATATGTAGATGACATATTATTGATTGGGAATGATATAGAACTATTAAGCAAAGCAGTAAAGGGTTATTTGAATAATAGTTTTTCAATGAAAGACCTTGGTGAAGCATCATACATATTAGGCATCAAGATTTATAGAGATAGATCAAGACGTCTAATAGGGCTATCACAGAGTACATACCTGGACAAGATTCTGAAGAAGTTTAGAATGGACGAAAGTAAGAAAGGATTCTTACCTATGTTACTGTGCAAGGTCTTGAGTAAGACTCAAGGACCGGCTACGGCAGAAGAAAGAGAAAGGATGAGTCGGATCCCCTATGCCTCGGCGAGAGGCTCTATCATGTATGCCATGCTATGTACAAGACCGGATATAGCACATGCTGTTAGTTTGACTAGCAGATATCAAAGTGATCCAGAATAGAACATCGGACAGCGGTCAAGAATATCCTGAAGTACTTGAAAAGAACTAAGGATATGTTTCTTTGTTATGGAGGTGACCAAGAGCTCGTTGTAACAAGTTACACCGATGCAAGTTGGAACACTGATCCTGATGACTCTAAGTCACAATCTGGGTACGTGTTTATATTGAATGGTGCTGCAGATGTCTGGGCAAGCTCGAAGCAGTGCACGGTGGCGAAATCCTCAACAGAATCGGAGTACATAGCGGCTTCAGAGGCTTCATCAGAAGCGGTATGGATGAAGAGGTTCATTGTAGAGCTCGGTGTGGTTCCTAGTGCATTGGACCCACTAGTCATCTACTGTGACAACATGGGTGCCATCGCCAATGCACAAGAACCAAGGTCACACAAGAGGCTGAAGCATATCAAGCTGCGTTACCACTCGATTCGCGAGTACATCGAAGATGGAGAAGTAAAGATTTGCAAAGTACACACCGATCTGAATGTAGCAGATCCGTTGACTAAAGCTCTCCCTAGGGCAAAGCATGACCAACACCAGAATGCCATGGGTGTTAGGTACCTTACAATGTAATCTAGATTATTGACTCTAGTGCAAGTGGGAGATCTGTTTGAGATATGCCCAAGAGGCAATAATAAAAGTGGTTATTATATATCTTTATGTTTATGATAAAAGTTTATATACCATGCTATAATTGTATTAACTGAAACATTGATACATGTGTGATATGTAAACAAACAAAGAGTCCCTAGTAAGCCTCTTAACTAGCTTGTTGATTAATAGATGATTAGTTTCATAATCATGAACATTGGATGTTATTAATAACAAGGTTATATCATTGTATGAATGATATAATGGACACACCCAATTAAGCGTAGCATAAGATCACGTCATTAAGTTATTTGCTATAAGCTTTCAATACATAGTTACCTAGTCCTTATGACCATGAGATCATGTAAATCACTTATACCGGAAAGGTACTTTGATTACATCAAACGCCACCGCGTAAATGGGTGGTTATAAAGGTGGGATTAAGTATCCTAAAGTATGAGTTGAGGCATATGGATCAATAGTGGGATTTGTCCATCCCGATGACGGATAGATATACTCTGGGCCCTCTCGGTGGAATGTCGTCTAAATGTCTTGCAAGCATATGAATAAGTTCATAAGAGACCACATACCACGGTACGAGTAAAGAGTACTTGTCAAGAGACGAGGTTGAACAAGGTATAGTGTGATACCGATGATCAAACCTCGGACAAGTAAAATATCGCGTGACAAAGGGAATTGGTATCGTATGTGAATGGTTCATTCGATCACTAAAGTCATCGTTGAATATGTGGGAGCCATTATGGATCTCCGCATCCCGCTATTGGTTATTGGTCGGAGTGAGTACTCAACCATGTCCGCATAGTTCGCGAACCGTAGGGTGACACACTTAAAGTTGGATGTTGTAATGGTAGAACTTGAATATGGAATGGAGTTCGAATATTTGTTCGGAGTCCCGGATGTGATCCCGGACATCACGAGGAGTTCCGGAATGGTCCGGAGAATAAGATTCATATATAGGATGTCATTTTATGTGAATTAAAATGATGCGGAAGGTTCTATGGAAGGTTCTAGAAGGTTCTAGAAAAGTCCGGAAGAAACCACCAAGGAAGGTGGAGTCCACATGGGACTCCACCTCCATGGCCGGCCAACCCTAGTGGGGGAGGAGTCCCAAGTGGACTCCCCCTTAGGGGGCCGGCCACCCCCCCTTATGGAAGGTGGAATTCCCACCTCTAGTGGGAATCCTAGCTTGGGAAGGTTTCCCACCATATGGAAGGTTTTGGGTTCGGGTCTTATTCGAAGACTTGTAGTCCAACACTTGGGGCTTCCACCTATATATAGAGGGCCAAGGGGAGGGGGCCGCCACACACAAAGCCTCAAGCTTGGCCGCCCCCTATAGTGGCCGGCCACCCCCTCTCCCCAAACCCTAGCGCCCCGCTCCTCCACCATATCCCGCACGCTTAGCGAAGCTCCGCCGGATTTCTCCACCGCCACCGACACCACGCCGTCGTGCTGTCGGATTCAAGAGGAGCTACTACTTCCGCTGCCCGCTGGAACGGGGAGGTGGACGTCGTCTTCATCAACAACCGAACGTGTGACCGAGTACGGAGGTGCTGCCCGTTCGTGGCGCCGGAACCGATCGTGATCAAGATCTTCTACGCGCTTTTGCAAGCGGCAAGTGAACGTCTACCGCAGCAACAAGAGCCTCCTCTTGTAGGCTTTGGAATCTCTTCAAGGGTGAGTCTCGATAATCCCCTCGTTGCTACCGTCTTCTAGATTGCATCTTGGCTTGGATTGCGTGTTCGCCGTAGGAAAATTTTTGTTTTCTATGCTACGTTATCCTACATTTTGTACCCCCGGGTGCGTCCAGCTACACGCACATGCGCTGATGGCAATTAGTCAATGTTGTAGACAGCACGGTCAATGGATTAGGGTTTCCCTGGAAAGCGAGCCTCGGATTGTGGGAATGACCCCAAAAATCGTGTGTGTCCACATAATGTGTACACTATCATGGTGGGGTGTTGTTTGAACCAATTTTGTACGCCCGGGTGCGTCCGGCTACACGCACATGCGCTGACGGCAATTTGTCAATGGATTAGGGTTTCCCTGGAAAGCGAGCCTCGGAGGGTGGGAATGACCCAAAAATTTGTGTGTGTCCACATGGTGTGTACACTATCATGGTGGGGTGTTGTTTGAACCAATTTTGTACCCCCGGGTGCGTCCGGCTACATGCACATGCGCTGACGGCAATTAGTCAATGTTGTAGACAGAAGGTCAATGGATTAGGGTTTCCGGAAAGCGAACCTCGGATTGTGGGAAAGACCCCAAAATCGTGTGTGTCCACATGGTGTGTACATTATCATGGTGGGGTGTTGTTTGAACCAATTTTGTACCACCGGGTGCGTCCGGCTACACGCACATGCGCTGACGGCAATTTGTCAATGGATTAGGGTTTCCCTGAAAAGCGTGCCTCGGAAGTTGGGAATGACCCAAAAAATTGTGCGTGTCCACATGGTGTGTACACTATCATGGTGGGGTGTTGTTTGAACCAATTTTGTACCCCCGGGTGCGTCCAGCTACACGCACATGCGCTGATGGCAATTAGTCAATGTTGTAGACAGCACGGTCAAAGGATTAGGCGATCCCCGGAAAGCGAGCCTCGGATTGTGGGAATGACCCCAAAAATCGTGTGTGTCCACATAATGTGTACACTATCATGGTGGGGTGTTGTTTGAACCAATTTTGTACCCCCGGGTGCGTCCGGCTACACGCACATGCGCTGACGGCAATTTGTCAATGGATTAGGGTTTACCGGCAAAGCTAGCCTCGGAGGGTGGGAATGTACCCAAAAATTGTGTGTGTCCACATGCTGTGTACACTATCATGGTGGGGTGTTGTTTGAACCAATTTTGTACCCCGGGTGCGTCCGGCTACAAGCACATGCGGTGACGGAAATTAGTCAATGTTGTAGACAAAGACGGTCAATGGATTTGGGTTTCCCTTGAAAGCGAAACTCGGATTGTGGGAATGACCCCAAAAATCGTGTGTGTCCACATGGTGTGTACATTATCATGGTGGGGTGTTCTTTGAACAAATTTTGTTCCCCCGGGTGCGTCCAGCTACACGCACATGCGCTGACGGCAATTTGACAATGGATTAGGGTTTCCCTGAAAAGCGTGCCTCGGAAGGTGGGAATGACCCAAAAATTGTGTGTGTCCACATGGTGTGTACACTATCATGGTGGGGTGTTGTTTGAACCAATTTTGTACGCCCGGGTGC
The DNA here is from genome assembly GCF_019359855.2 of Lolium perenne. Taxonomy (NCBI): domain Eukaryota; kingdom Viridiplantae; phylum Streptophyta; class Magnoliopsida; order Poales; family Poaceae; genus Lolium; species Lolium perenne. Next base: position 103,254,140 of record NC_067248.2, read on the forward strand.
GTCCGGCTACACGCACATGCGTTGACGGCAATTTGTCAATGGATTAGGGTTTCCCTGGAAAGCGAGCCTCGGAGGGTGGGAATGACCCAAAAAATTGTGTGTGTCCACATGCTGTGTACACTATCATGGTGGGGTGTTGTTTGAACCAATTTTGTACCCTCGGGTGCGTCCGGCTACATGCACATGCGCTGACGGCAATTAGTCAATGTTGTAGACAACACGGTCAATGGATTAGGGTTTCCCTGGAAAGCGAACCTCGGATTGTGGGAATGACCCCAAAAATTGTGTGTCCACATGGTGTGTACATTATCATGGTGGGGTGTTGTTTGAACCAATTTTGTACCAACGGGTGCGTCCGGCTACACGCACATGCGCTGACGGCAATTTGTCAATGGATTAGGGTTTCCCTGAAAAGCGTGCCTCGGAAGTTGGGAATGACCCAAAAATTGTGTGTGTCCACATGGTGTGTACACTATCATGGTGGGGTGTTGTTTGAACCAATTTTGTACCCCCGGGTGCGTCCAGCTACACGCACATGCGCTGATGGCAATTAGTCAATGTTGTAGTCATAACGGTCAATGGATTAGGGTTTCCCTGGAAAGCGAGCCTCGGATTGTGGGAATGACCCCAAAAATCGTGTGTGTCCACATAATGTGTACACTATCATGGTGGGGTGTTGTTTGAACCAATTTTGTACTCCCGGGTGCGTCCGGCTACATGCACATGCGCTGACGGCAATTTGTTAATGGATTAGGGTTTCCCTGGAAAGCGAGCCTCGGAGGGTGGGAATGACCCAAAAAATTGTGTGTGTCCACATGCTGTGTACACTATCATGGTGGGGTGTTGTTTGAACCAATTTTGTACCCCCGGGTGCGTCCGGCTACATGCACATGCGCTGACGGAAATTAGTCAATGTTGTAGACAGGACGGTCAATGGATTAGGGTTTCCCTGGAAAGCGAAACTCGGATTGTGGGAATGACCCCAAAAATCGTGTGTGTCCACATGGTGTGTACATTATCATGGTGGGGTGTTCTTTGAACCAATTTTGTTCCCCCGGGTGCATCCAGCTACACGCACATGCGCTGACGGCAATTTGACAATGGATTAGGGTTTCCCTGAAAAGCGTGCCTCGGAAGGTGGGAATGACCCAATTGATGGTGTGTGTGCACATGGTGTGTACACTATCATGGTGTGGTGTTGTTTGAACCAATTTTGTACCCCCAGGTGCGTCCAGCTACACGCACATGCGCTGAGGGCAATTAGTCAATGTTGTAGACAGCACGGTCAATGGATTAGGGTTTCCCTGGAAAGCGAGCCTCGGATTGTGGGAATGACCCCAAAAATCGTGTGTGTCAACATAATGTGTACACTATCATGGTGGGGTGTTTTTTGAACCAATTTTTTACCCCCCGGGTGCGTCCGGCTATACGCACATGCGCTGACGGCAATTTGTCAATGGATTAGGGTTTCCCTGGAAAGCGAGCCTCGGAGGGTGGGAATGACCCAAAAATTGTGTGTGTCCACATGGTGTGTACACTATCATGGTGGGGTGTTGTTTGAACCAATTTTGTACCCCCGGGTGCGTCCGGCTACATGCACATGCGCTGACGGCAATTAGTCAATGTTGTAGACAGCACGGTCAATGGATTAGGGTTTCCCTGGAAAGCGAACCTCGGATTGTGGGAATGACCCCAAAATCGTGTGTGTCCACATGGTGTGTACATTATCATGGTGGGGTGTTGTTTGAACCAATTTTGTACCCCGGGTGCGTCCGGCTACACGCACATGCGCTCGACGGCAATTTGTCAATGGATTAGGGTTTCCCTAAAAGCGTGCCTCTAAGGTGGGAAGGACCCAAAAATTGTGTGTGTCCACATGGTGTGTACACTATCATGGTGGGGTGTTGTTTGAACCAATTTTGTACCCCGGGTGCGTCCGGCTACATGCACATGCGCCGATGGCAATTAGTCAATGTTGTAGACAGCACGGACAATGGATTAGGGTTTCCCCGGAAAGCGAACCTCGGATTGTGGGAATGACCCCAAAAATCGTGTGTGTCCACATGGTGTGTACATTATCATGGTGGGGTGTTGTTTGAACCAATTTTGTACCCCCGGGTGCGTCCGGCTACACGCACATGCGCTCGACGGCAATTTGTCAATGGATTAGGGTTTTCCCCGAAAAGCGTGGCTAGGAAGGTGGGAATGCACCAAAAAATTGTGTGTGTCTATATGTTGTGTACACTATCATGGTGGGGTGTTGTTTGAACCAATTTTGTACCCCCGGGTGCGTCCGGCTACATGCACATGCGCTGACGGCAATTAGTCAATGTTGTAGACAAGACGGTCAACGGATTAGGGTTTCCCGTGAAAGCGAACCTCGGATTGTGGGAATGACCCCAAAAATCGTGTGTGTCCACATGGTGTGTACATTATCATGGTGGGGTGTTGTTTGAACCAATTTTGTACCCCCGGGTGCGTCCGGCTACACGCACATGCGCTGACGGCAATTTGTCAATGGATTAGTCTGTCCCGGAAAAGCGTGCCTCGGGCGGGGGGAATGCCCCAAAAATTGTGTGTGTCCACATGGTGTGTACACTATCATGGTGGGGTGTTGTTTGAACCAATTTTGTACCCCGGGTGCGTCCGGCTACATGCACATGCGCTCGACGGCAATTAGTCAATGTTGTAGACAAAGACGGTCAATGGATTAGGGTTTCCCTGGAAAGCGAACCTCGGATTGTGGGAAAGACCCCAAAATCGTGTGTGTCCACATGGTGTGTACATTATCATGGTGGGGTGTTGTTTGAACCAATTTTGTACCCCCGGGTGCGTCCGGCTACACGCACATGCGCTGACGGCAATTTGTCAATGGATTAGAGTTTCCCTGCAAAGCGTGCCTCCAGGTGGGAATGACCCAAAAATTGTGTGTGTCTATATGTTGTGTACACTATCATGGTGGGGTGTTGTTTGAACCAATTTTGTACCCCCGGGTGCGTCGGCTACATGCACATGCGCCGATGGTAATTAGTCATTGTTGTAGTCATGACGGTCAATGGATTAGGGTTTCCCGGGAAATCGAACCTCGGATTGTGGGAATGACCCCAAAAATCGTGTGTGTCCACATGGTGTGTACATTATCATGGTGGGGTGTTGTTTGAACCAATTTTGTACCCCGGGTGCGTCCGGCTACACGCACATGCGCCGACGGCAATTTGTCAATGGATTAGGGTTTCCCGAAAAGCGTGCCTCGTTAGGTGGGAATGACCCAAAAAATTGTGTGTGTCCACATGGTGTGTACACTATCATGGTGGGGTGTTGTTTGAACCAATTTTTTACCCCCGGGTGCGTCCAGCTATACGCACATGCGCTGATGGCAATTAGTCAATGTTGTAGACAGCACGGTCAGTGGATTAGGGTTTCCCTGGAAAGCGAGCCTCGGATTGTGGGAATGACCCCAAAATCGTGTGTGTCCAAATAATGTGTACACTATCATGGTGGGGTGTTGTTTGAACCAATTTTGTACCCCGGGTGCGTCCGGCTACACGCACATGCGCTCGACGGCAATTTGTCAATGGATTAGGGTTTCCGAAAAGCGTGCCTCTAAGGTGGGAATGACCCAAAAAATTGTGTGTGTCCACATGGTGTGTACACTATCATGGTGGGGTGTTGTTTGAACCAATTTTGTACCCCCGGGTGCGTCCAGCTACACGCACATGCGCTGATGGCAATTAGTCAATGTTGTAGATAGCACGGTCAAAGGATTAGGGTTTCCCTATACAGCGAGCCTCGGATTGTGGGAATGCCCCAAAAATCGTGTGTGTCCACATAATGTGTACACTATCATGGTGGGGTGTTGTTTGAACCAATTTTGTACGCCCGGGTGCATCCGGCTACACGCACATGCGCTGACGACAATTTGTCAATGGATTAGGGTTTCCCTGGAAAGCGATCCTCTGAGTGTGGGAATGACCCAAAAATTGTGTGTGTCCACATGGTGTGTACACTATCATGGTGGGGTGTTGTTTGAACCAATTTTGTACCCCGGGTGCGTCCAGCTACACGCACATGCGCTGATGGCAATTAGTCAATGTTGTAGACAAGACGGTCAATGGATTAGGGTTTCCCGGAAAGCGAGCCTCTGATTGTGGGAATGACCCCAAAATCGTGTGTGTCCACATAATGTGTACACTATCATGGTGGGGTGTTGTTTGAACCAATTTTGTACGCCCGGGTGCGTCCGGCTACACGCACATGCGCTGACGGCAATTTGTCAATGGATTAGGGTCTCCCTGGAAAGCGAGCCTCGGAGGGCGGGAATGACCCAAAAATTGTGTGTGTCCACATGCTGTGTACACTATCATGGTGGGGTGTTGTTTGAACCAATTTTGTACCCCCGGGTGCGTCCGGCTACATGCACATGCGCTGACGGCAATTAGTCAATGTTGTAGACATAACGGTCAATGGATTAGGGTTTCCCTGGAAAGCGAACCTCGGATTGTGGGAATGACCCCAAACATCGTGTGTGTCCACATGGTGTGTACATTATCATGGTGGGGTGTTGTTTGAACCAATTTTGTACCCCGGGTGCGTCCGGCTACACGCACATGCGCTGACGGCAATTTATCAATGGATTAGGGTTTCCCGAAAAGCGTGCCTCTAAGTTGGGAATGACCCAAAAATTGTGTGTGTCCACATGGTGTGTACACTATCATGGTGGGGTGTTGTTTGAACCAATTTTGTACCCCCGGGTGCGTCCGGATACAAGCACATGCGCTGATGGCAATTAGTCAATGTTGTAGACAGGACGGTCAATGGATTAGGGTTTCCGGAAAGCGAGCCTCGGATTGTGGGAATGACCCCAAAAATCGTGTGTGTCCACATAATGTGTACACTATCATGGTGGGGTGTTGTTTGAACCAATTTTGTACTCCCGGGTGCGTCCGGCTACACGCACATGCGCTGACGGCAATTTGTCAATGGATTAGGGTTTCCCTGGAAAGCGAGCCTCGGATTGTGGGAATGACCCCAAAAATTGTGTGTGTCCACATGGTGTGTACACTATCATGGTGGGGTGTTGTTTGAACCAATTTTGTACCCCCGGGTGCGTCCAGCTACACGCACATGCGCTGATGGCAATTAGTCAATGTTGTAGACATAACGGTCAAAGGATAAGGGTTTCCCTGGAAAGCGTGACTCTGTTTGTGGGAATGACCCCAAAAATCGTGTGTGTCCACATTATGTGTACACTATCATGGTGGGGTGTTGTTTGAACCAATTTTGTACGCCCGGGTGCGTCCGGCTACACGCACATGTGCTGACGGCAATTTGTCAATGGATTAGGGTTTCCCTGGAAAGCGAGCCTCGGAGGGTGGGAATGGCCCAAAAATTTGTGTGTCCACATTCTGTGTACACTATCATGGTGGGGTGTTGTTTGAACCAATTTTCTACGCCCGGGTGCGTCCGGATACATGCACATGCGCCGACGGCAATTAGTCAATGTTGTAGACAAGACGGTCAATGGATTAGGGTTTCCCTGGAAAGCGAACCTCGGATTGTGGGAATGACCCCAAAATCGTGTGTGTCCACATGGTGTGTACATTATCATGGGGGGGTGTGGTTTGAACCAATTTGGTCCCCCGGGTGCGTCCGGCTACACGCACATGCGCTGACGGCAATTTGTCAATGGATTAGGGGTTCCTGAAAAGCGAGCCTTGGATGGTGGGAATGACCCAAAAATTGTGTGTGTCCACATGGTGTGTACACTATCATGGTGGGGTGTTGTTTGAACCAATTTTGTACCCCCGGGTGCGTCCAGCTACACGCACATGCGCTGATGGCAATTAGTCAATGTTGTAGACAAGACGGTCAATGGATTAGGGTTTCCGGAAAGCGAGCCTCTGATTGTGGGAATGACCCAAAAATCGTGTGTGTCCACATAATGTGTACACTATCATGGTGGGGTGTTGTTTGAACCAATTTTGTACCCCCGGGTGCGTCCGGCTACACGCACATGCGCTGACGGCACTAAGTCAAGGGATTAGGGTTTCCCCGAAAGCGTGCCTCTAAGGTGGGCATGACCAAAAAATTGTGTGTGTCCACATGGTGTGTACACTATCATGGTGGGGTGTTGTTTGAACCAATTTTGTACCCCCGGGTGCATCCAGCTACACGCACATGCGCTGACGGCAATTAGTCAATGTAGTAGACATAACCGTCAATGGATTAGGGATTCCCGGAAAGCGAGCCTCTGATTGTGGGAATGACCCCAAAATCGTGTGTGTCCACATAATGTGTACACTATCATGGTGGGGTGTTGTTTGAACCAATTTTGTACGCCGGGTCCGTCTGGCTACACGCACATGCGCCGACGGCAATTTGTCAATGGATTAGGGTTTCCGGAAAGCGAGCCACTGAGCGTGGGACTTACCCACTAAATTGTGTGTGTCCACATGGTGTGTACACTATCATGGTGGGGTGTTGTTTGAACCAATTTTGTACCCCCGGGTGCGTCCGACTACACGCACATGCGCTGATGGCAATTAGTCAATGTTGTAGACAAGACGGTCAATGGATTAGGGTTTCCCGGAAAGCGAGCCTCTGTTTGTGGGTATGACCCCAACTTTCGTGTGTGTCCACATAATGTGTACACTATCATGGTGGGGTGTTGTTTGAACCAATTTTGTACGCCCGGGTGCGTCCGGCTACACGCACATGCGCTGACGGCAATTTGTCAATGGATTAGGGTTTCCCTGGAAAGCGAGCCTCTGAGCGTCGGAAACTCCCACTAAATTGTGTGTGTCCACATGCTGTGTACACTATCATGGTGGGGTGTTGTTTGAACCAATTTTGTACCCCGGGTGCGTCCGGCTACATGCACATGCGCCGACGGCAATTAGTCAATGTTGTAGACAAGACGGTCAATGGATTAGGGTTTCCCGGGAAAGCGAACCTCGGATTGTGGGAATGACCCCAAAAATCGTGTGTGTCCACATGGTGTGTACATTATCATGGTGGGGTGTTGTTTGAACCAATTTTGTACCCCCGGGTGCGTCCGGCTACACGCACATGCGCTGACGGCAATTTGTCAATGGATTAGGGTTTCCCTGAAAAGCGTGCCTCAGAAGTTGGGAATGACCCAAACGATTGTGTGTGACCACATGGTGTGTACACTATCATGGTGGGGTGTTGTTTGAACCAATTTTGTACCCCGGGTGCGTCCAGCTACACGCACATGCGCTGACGGCAATTAGTCAATGTTGTAGACAAGACGGTCAATGGATTAGGGTTTCCCCGGAAAGCGCGCCTCGGATTGTGGGAATGACCCCAATAATCGTGTGTGTCGCCATAATGTGTTGACGATGTCGGTGGGGTGTTGTTTGAACCAATTTTGTACCCCCGGGTGCGTCCGGCTACACGCACATGCGCTGACGGCAATTTGTCAATGGATTAGGGTTTCCCTGGAAAGCGAGCCTCTGAGGGTGGGAATGACCCAAAAAATTGTGTGTGTCCACATGGTGTGTACACTATCATGGTGGGGTGTTGTTTGAACCAATTTTGTACCCCCGGGTGCGTCCGGCTACATGCACATGCGCTGACGGCAATTAGTCAATGTTGTAGACAGCACGGTCAATGGATTAGGGTTTCCCGGAAAGCGAAACCTCGGATTGTGGGAATGACCCCAAAATCGTGTGTGTCCACATGGTGTGTACATTATCATGGTGGGGTGTTGTTTGAACCAATTTTGTACCCCGGGTGCGTCCGGCTACACGCACATGCGCCGACGGCAATTTGTCAATGGATTAGGGTTTCCGAAAAGCGTGCCTCTAAGGTGGGAATGACCCAAAAATTGTGTGTGTCCACATGGTGTGTACACTATCATGGTGGGGTGTTCTTTGAACCAATTTTGTACCCCGGGTGCGTCCAGCACACGCACATGCGCTGATGGCAATTAGTCAATGTTGTAGACAAGACGGTCAAAGGATTAGGGTTTCCCGGAAAGCGAGCCTCGGATTGTGGGAATGACCCCAAAAATCGTGTGTGTCCACATAATGTGTACACTATCATGGTGGGGTGTTGTTTGAACCAATTTTGTACCCCGGGTGCGTCCGGCTACACGCACATGCGCTCGACGGCAATTTGTCAATGGATTAGGGTTTCCCCGGAAAGCGAGCCTGAGGGTGGGAATGACCCAAAAATTGTGTGTGTCCACATGGTGTGTACACTATCATGGTGGGGTGTTGTTTGAACCAATTTTGTACCCCGGGTGCGTCCGGCTACATGCACATGCGCTGACGGAAATTAGTCAATGTTGTAGACAACACGGTCAATGGATTAGGGTTTCCGGAAAGCGAAACTCTGATTGTGGGAATGACCCCAAAAATCGTGTGTGTCCACATGGTGTGTACATTATCATGGTGGGGTGTTCTTTGAACAAATTTTGTTCCCCCGGGTGCGCCCAATACACGCACATGCGCTCGACGGCAATTTGACAATGGATTAGGGTTTCCCCGAAAAGCGTGCCTCTCAAGGTGGGAATGACCCAAAAAATTGTGTGTGTCCACATGGTGTGTACACTATCATGGTGGGGTGTTGTTTGAACCAATTTTGTACGCCCGGGTGCGTCCGGCTACACGCACATGCGTTGACGGCAATTTGTCAATGGATTAGGGTTTCCCTGGAAAGCGAGCCTCTGAGGGTGGGAATGACCCAAAAATTGTGTGTGTCCACATGCTGTGTACACTATCATGGTGGGGTGTTGTTTGAACCAATTTTGTACCCTCGGGTGCGTCCGGCTACATGCACATGCGCTGACGGCAATTAGTCAATGTTGTAGACATCACGGTCAATGGATTAGGGTTTACCAGGTTACCGAACCTCTGATTGTGGGAATGACCCCAAAAATCGTGTGTGTCCACATGGTGTGTACATTATCATGGTGGGGTGTTGTTTGAACCAATTTTGTACCCCCGGGTGCGTCCGGCTACACGCACATGCGTTGACGGCAATTTGTCAATGGATTAGGGTTTCCCGAAAGCGTGCCTCTAAGTTGGGATTGACCCAAAAATTGTGTGTGTCCACATGGTGTGTACACTATCATGGTGGGGTGTTGTTTGAACCAATTTTGTACCCCGGGTGCGTCCAGCCTACACGCACATGCGCCGATGGCAATTAGTCAATGTTGTAGACAAGACGGTCAATGGATTAGGGTTTCCGGAAAGCGAGCCTCTGATTGTGGGAATGACCCCAAAATCGTGTGTGTCCACATAATGTGTACACTATCATGGTGGGGTGTTGTTTGAACCAATTTTGTACCCCGGGTGCGTCCGGCTACACGCACATGCGCTCGACGGCAATTTGTCAATGGATTAGGGTTTCCCCGGAAAGCGAGCCTCTGAGGGTGGGAATGACCCAAAAATTGTGTGTGTCCACATGCTGTGTACACTATCATGGTGGGGTGTTGTTTGAACCAATTTTGTACCCACGGGTGCGTCCGGCTACATGCACATGCGCTGACGGCAATTAGTCAATGTTGTAGACAAAGACGGTCAATGGATTAGGGTTTCCCCGGAAAGCGAAACTCTGATTGTGGGATTGACCCCAAACATCGTGTGTGTCCACATGGTGTGTACATTATCATGGTGGGGTGTTGTTTGAACCAATTTTGTACCCCCGGGTGCGTCCGGCTACACGCACATGCGCTGACGGCAATTTGACAATGGATTAGGGTTTCCCCGAAAAGCGTGCCTCTAAGGTGGGAATGACCCCAAAATTGTGTGTGTCCACATGGTGTGTACACTATCATGGTGTGGTGTTGTTTGAACCAATTTTGTACCCCCAGTGCGTCCAGCTACACGCACATGCGCCGATGGCAATTAGTCAATGTTGTAGACAAAGACGGTCAATGGATTAGGGCTTCCCTGGAAAGCGAGCCTCTGATTGTGGGAATGACCCCAAAAATCGTGTGTGTCAACATAATGTGTACACTATCATGGTGGGGTGTTGTTTGAACCAATTTTGTACGCCCGGGTGCGTCCGGCTACACGCACATGCGCCGCCGGCAATTTGTCAATGGATTAGGTGTTCCCGGCTAAGCGCGCCACGGAGGGTGGGTTGTACGCACTAATTGTGTGTGGCCACACGGTGTGTACACTATCATGGTGGGGTGTTGTTTGAACCAATTTTGTACCCCGGTGCGTCCGGCTACATGCACATGCGCTCGACGGCAATTAGTCAATGTTGTAGACAAGACGGTCAATGGATTAGGGTTTCCGGAAAGCGAACCTCTGATTGTGGGAATGACCCCAAAATCGTGTGTGTCCACATGGTGTGTACATTATCATGGTGGGGTGTTGTTTGAACCAATTTTGTACCCCGGGTGCGTCCGGCTACACGCACATGCGCTCGACGGCAATTTGTCAATGGATTAGGGTTTCCCTAAAAGCGTGCCTCTAAGGTGGGAATGACCCAAAATTGTGTGTGTCCACATGGTGTGTACACTATCATGGTGGGGTGTTGTTTGAACCAATTTTGTACCCCGGGTGCGTCCGGCTACATGCACATGCGCCGACGGCAATTAGTCAATGTTGTAGACAAGACGGTCAATGGATTAGGGTTTCCCGGAAAGCGAACCTCTGATTGTGGGAATGACCCCAAAATCGTGTGTGTCCACATGGTGTGTACATTATCATGGTGGGGTGTTGTTTGAACCAATTTTGTACCCCGGGTGCGTCCGGCTACACGCACATGCGCCGACGGCAATTTGTCAATGGATTAGGGTTTCCCCGAAAAGCGTGCCTCTAAGGTGGGAATGACCCAAAAAATTGTGTGTGTCTATATGTTGTGTACACTATCATGGTGGGGTGTTGTTTGAACCAATTTTGTACCCCCGGGTGCGTCCGGCTACACGCACATGCGCTGACGGCAATTAGTCAATGTTGTAGACAAGACGGTCAATGGATTAGGGTTTCCCGGAAAGCGAACCTCTGATTGTGGGAATGACCCCAAAATCGTGTGTGTCCACATGGTGTGTACATTATCATGGTGGGGTGTTGTTTGAACCAATTTTGTACCCCGGGTGCGTCCGGCTACACGCACATGCGCCGACGGCAATTTGTCAATGGAGTAGGGTTTCCGAAAAGCGTGCCTCTAAGGTGGGAATGACCCAAAAATTGTGTGTGTCCACATGGTGTGTACACTATCATGGTGGGGTGTTGTTTGAACCAATTTTGTACCCCGGGTGCGTCCAGCCTACACGCACATGCGCCGATGGCAATTAGTCAATGTTGTAGACAAGACGGTCAATGGATTAGGGTTTCCCGGAAAGCGAGCCTCTGATTGTGGGAATGACCCCAAAATCGTGTGTGTCCACATAATGTGTACACTATCATGGTGGGGTGTTGTTTGAACCAATTTTGTACCCCCGGTGCGTCCGGCTACACGCACATGCGCAGACGGCAATTTGTCAATGGATTAGGGTTTCCCGAAAAGCGTGCCTCTGAGGGTGGGAATGACCCAAAAATTGTGTGTGTCCACATGGTGTGTACACTATCATGGTGGGGTGTTGTTTGAACCAATTTTGTACCCCGGGTGCGTCCGGCTACACGCACATGCGCCGATGGCAATTAGTCAATGTTGTAGACAAGACGGTCAATGGATTAGGGTTTCCGGAAAGCGAGCCTCGGATTGTGGGAATGACCCCAAAATCGTGTGTGTCCACATAATGTGTACACTATCATGGTGGGGTGTTGTTTGAACCAATTTTGTACGCCCGGGTGCGTCCGGCTACACGCACATGCGCCGACGGCAATTTGTCAATGGATTAGGGTTTCCGGAAAGCGAGCCTCTGAGGGTGGGAATGACCCAAAAATTGTGTGTGTCCACATGGTGTGTACACTATCATGGTGGGGTGTTGTTTGAACCAATTTTGTACCCCCGGTGCGTCCAGCCTACACGCACATGCGCCGATGGCAATTAGTCAATGTTGTAGACAAGACGGTCAATGGATTAGGGTTTCCCGGAAAGCGAGCCTCGGATTGTGGGAATGACCCCAAAATCGTGTGTGTCCACATAATGTGTACACTATCATGGTGGGGTGTTGTTTGAACCAATTTTGTACTCCGGTTGGGTCCGGCTACACGCACATGCGCCGACGGCAATTTGTCAATGGATTAGGGTTTCCCGGAAAGCGAGCCTGAGGGTGGGAATGACCCAAAAATTGTGTGTGTCCACATGGTGTGTACACTATCATGGTGGGGTGTTGTTTGAACCAATTTTGTACCCCGGGTGCGTCCGGCTACATGCACATGCGCCGACGGCAATTAGTCAATGTTGTAGACAAAGACGGTCAATGGATTAGGGTGGCCCAGGAAAGCGAACCTCGGATTGTGGGAATGACCCCAAAAATCGTGTGTGTCCACATGGTGTGTACATTATCATGGTGGGGTGTTGTTTGAACCAATTTTGTACCCCCGGGTGCGTCCGGCTACACGCACATGCGCTGACGGCAATTTGTCAATGGATTAGAGTTTCCCGAAAAGCGTGCCTCTAAGGTGGGAATGACCCAAAAATTGTGTGTGTCCACATGGTGTGTACACTATCATGGTGGGGTGTTGTTTGAACCAATTTTGTACCCCGGGTGCGTCCAGCTACACGCACATGCGCTGATGGCAATTAGTCAATGTTGTAGACAAGACGGTCAATGGATTAGGGTTTCCCGGAAAGCGAGCCTCTGATTGTGGGAATGACCCCAAAATCGTGTGTGTCCACATAATGTGTACACTATCATGGTGGGGTGTTGTTTGAACCAATTTTGTACTCCCGGGTGCGTCCGGCTACACGCACATGCGCTCGACGGCAATTTGTCAATGGATTAGGGTTTCCCGGAAAGCGAGCCTCTGAGGGTGGGAATGACCCAAAAATTGTGTGTGTCCACATGGTGTGTACACTATCATGGTGGGGTGTTGTTTGAACCAATTTTGTACCCCGGGTGCGTCCAGCCTACACGCACATGCGCCGATGGCAATTAGTCAATGTTGTAGACAAGACGGTCAATGGATTAGGGTTTCCCCGGAAAGCGAGCCTGATTGTGGGTATGAACCCAACTATCGTGTGTGTCCACATAATGTGTACAATATCATGGTGGGGTGTTGTTTGAACCAATTTTGTACGCCCGGGTGCGTCCGGCTACACGCACATGCGCCGACGGCAATTTGTCAATGGATTAGGGTTTCCCCGGAAAGCGAGCCTCTGAGGGTGGGAATGACCCAAAAATTGTGTGTGTCCACATGCTGTGTACACTATCATGGTGGGGTGTTGTTTGAACCAATTTTGTACCCCGGGTGCGTCCCGCTACATGCACATGCGCTGACGGCAATTAGTCAATGTTGTAGACAAGACGGTCAATGGATTAGGGTTTCCCTGGAAAGCGAACCTCTGATTGTGGGAATGACCCCAAAATCGTGTGTGTCCACATGGTGTGTACATTATCATGGTGGGGTGTTGTTTGAACCAATTTTGTACCCCGGGTGCGTCCGGCTACACGCACATGCGCCGACGGCAATTTGTCAATGGATTAGGGTTTCCCGAAAAGCGTGCCTCTAAGGTGGGAATGACCCAAAAATTGTGTGTGTCCACATGGTGTGTACACTATCATGGTGGGGTGTTGTTTGAACCAATTTTGTACCCCCGGGTGCGTCCAATACACGCACATGCGCTCGATGGCAATTAGTCAATGTTGTAGACAAGACGGTCAATGGATTAGGGTTTCCCCGGAAAGCGAGCCTCTGATTTTGGGAATTACGCCATAAATAGTGTGTGTCCACATAATGTGTACACTATCATGGTGGGGTGTTGTTTGAACCAATTTTGTACCCCGGGTGCGTCCGGCTACACGCACATGCGCCGACGGCAATTTGTCAATGGATTAGGGTTTCCCGAAAAGCGTGCCTCTAAGGTGGGAATGACCCAAAAATTGTGTGTGTCCACATGGTGTGTACACTATCATGGTGGGGTGTTGTTTGAACCAATTTTGTACCCCGGGTGCGTCCAATACACGCACATGCGCTCGATGGCAATTAGTCAATGTTGTAGACAAGACGGTCAATGGATTAGGGTTTCCGGAAAGCGAGCCTCTGATTGTGGGAATGACCCAAAAATCGTGTGTGTCCACATAATGTGTACACTATCATGGTGGGGTGTTGTTTGAACCAATTTTGTACGCCCGGGTGCGTCCGGCTACACGCACATGCGCAGACGGCAATTTGTCAATGGATTAGGGTTTCCCTGAAAGCGAGCCTCTGAGGGTGGGAATGACCCAAAATTGTGTGTGTCCACATGGTGTGTACACTATCATGGTGGGGTGTTGTTTGAACCAATTTTGTACCCCGGGTGCGTCCAGCTACACGCACATGCGCTCGATGGCAATTAGTCAATGTTGTAGACAAGACGGTCAATGGATTAGGGTTTCCCCGGAAAGCGAGCCTCTGATTGTTGGAAGTAACCCAAAAATCGTGTGTGTCCACATAATGTGTACACTATCATGGTGGGGTGTTGTTTGAACCAATTTTGTACGCCCGGGTGCGTCCGGCTACACGCACATGCGCTGACGGCAATTTGTCAATGGATTAGGGTTTCCGGAAAGCGAGCCTGAGGGTGGGACTGACCCAAATAATTGTGTGTGTCCACATGGTGTGTACACTATCATGGTGGGGTGTTGTTTGAACCAATTTTGTACTCCCGGGTGCGTCCGGCTACATGCACATGCGCCGACGGCAATTAGTCAATGTTGTAGACAAAGACGGTCAATGGATTAGGGTTTCCCCGGAAAGCGAACCTCTGATTGTGGGAATGACCCCAAAATCGTGTGTGTCCACATGGTGTGTACATTATCATGGTGGGGTGTTGTTTGAACCAATTTGGTACCCCGGGTGCTTCCGGCTACACGCACATGCGCCGACGGCAATTTGTCAATGGATTAGGGTTTCCGAAAAGCGTGCCTCTAAGGTGGGAATGACCCAAAAATTGTGTGTGTCCACATGGTGTGTACACTATCATGGTGGGGTGTTGTTTGAACCAATTTTGTACTCCCCGGGTGCGTCCAGCTACACGCACATGCGCTGATGGCAATTAGTCAATGTTGTAGACAAGACGGTCAATGGATTAGGGTTTCCGGAAAGCGAGCCTCTGATTGTGGGAATGACCCCAAAAATCGTGTGTGTCCACATAATGTGTACAC
This sequence comes from Lolium perenne, assembly GCF_019359855.2. NCBI lineage: Eukaryota > Viridiplantae > Streptophyta > Magnoliopsida > Poales > Poaceae > Lolium > Lolium perenne. The sequence continues at coordinate 103,269,375 of NC_067248.2, forward strand.
TATCATGGTGGGGTGTTGTTTGAACCAATTTTGTACCCCCGGTTCGTCCCGCTAAACGCACATGCGCTGACGGCAATTTGTCAATGGATTAGGGTTTCACAGGAAAGCGAGCCTCTGAGGGAGTGAATGACCCAAAAATTGTGTGTGTCCACATGGTGTGTACACTATCATGGTGGGGTGTTGTTTGAACCAATTTTGTACTCGGGTGCGTCCGGCTACATGCACATGCGCTGACGGCAATTAGTCAATGTAGTAGACAAGACGGTCAAAGGATTAGGGTTTCCGGAAAGCGAAACTCTGATTGTGGGAATGACCCCAAAATCGTGTGTGTCCACATGGTGTGTACATTATCATGGTGGGGTGTTGTTTGAACCAATTTTGTACCCCCGGGTGCGTCCGGCTACACGCACATGCGCCGACGGCAATTTGTCAATGGATTAGGGTTTCCCGAAAAGCGTGCCTCTAAGGTGGGAATGACCCAATAATTGTGTGTGTCCACATGGTGTGTACACTATCATGGTGGGGTGTTGTTTGAACCAATTTTGTACCCCCGGGTGCGTCCAGCTACACGCACATGCGCCGATGGCAATTAGTCAATGTTGTAGACAAGACGGTCAATGGATTAGGGTTTCCCGGAAAGCGAGCCTCTGATTGTGGGAATGACCCCAAAATCGTGTGTGTCCACATAATGTGTACACTATCATGGTGGGGTGTTGTTTGAACCAATTTTGTACCCCGGTGCGTCCGGCTACACGCACATGCGCCGACGGCAATTTGTCAATGGATTAGGGTTTCCCCGGAAAGCGAGCCTCTGAGGGTGGGAATGACCCAAAAATTGTGTGTGTCCACATGGTGTGTACACTATCATGGTGGGGTGTTGTTTGAACCAATTTTGTACCCCGGGTGCGTCCGGCTACATGCACATGCGCCGACGGCAATTAGTCAATGTTGTAGACAAGACGGTCAATGGATTAGGGTTTCCCCGGAAAGCGAACCTCTGATTGTGGGAATGACCCCAAAATCGTGTGTGTCCACATGGTGTGTACATTATCATGGTGGGGTGTTGTTTGAACCAATTTTGTACCCCGGTGCGTCCGGCTACACGCACATGCGCTCGACGGCAATTTGTCAATGGATTAGGGTTTCCTAAAAGCGTGCCTCTAAGGTGGGAATGACCCAAAATTGTGTGTGTCTACATGGTGTGTACACTATCATGGTGGGGTGTTGTTTGAACCAATTTTGTACCCCGGGTGCGTCCGGCTACACGCAAATGCGCTGATGGCAATTAGTCAATGTTGTAGACAGCACGGTCAATGGATTAGGGTTTCCCTGGAAAGCGAGCCTCGGATTGTGGGAATGACCCCAAAATCGTGTGTGTCCACATGGTGTGTACATTATCATGGTGGGGTGTTGTTTGAACCAATTTTGTAACCCCGGGTGCGTCCGGCTACACGCACATGCGCTGACGGCAATTTGTCAATGGATTAGGGTTTCCGTGAAAAGCGTGCCTCTAAGGTGGGAATGACCCAAAAATAGTGTGTGTCCACATGGTGTGTACACTATCATGGTGGGGTGTTGTTTGAACCAATTTTGTACCCCCGGTGCGTCCAGCTACACGCACATGCGCCGATGGCAATTAGTCAATGTTGTAGACAAGACGGTCAATGGATTAGGGTTTCCGGAAAGCGAGCCTCTGATTGTGGGAATGACCCCAAAATCGTGTGTGTCCACATAATGTGTACACTATCATGGTGGGGTGTTGTTTGAACCAATTTTGTACCCCCGGTGCGTCCGGCTACACGCACATGCGCTGACGGCAATTTGTCAATGGATTAGGGTTTCCCGGAAAGCGAGCCTGAGGGTGGGAATGACCCAAAAATTGTGTGTGTCCACATGCTGTGTACACTATCATGGTGGGGTGTTGTTTGAACCAATTTTGTACCCCCCGGGTGCGTCCGGCTACATGCACATGCGCTGACGGCAATTAGTCAATGTTGTAGACAAGACGGTCAATGGATTAGGGTTTCCCCGGAAAGCGAAACTCTGATTGTGGGAATGACCCCAAAATCGTGTGTGTCCACATGGTGTGTACATTATCATGGTGGGGTGTTGTTTGAACCAATTTTGTACCCCCGGGTGCGTCCGGCTACACGCACATGCGCTGACGGCAATTTGTCAATGGATTAGAGTTTCCCTGAAAAGCGTGCCTCTAAGGTGGGAATGACCCAAAATTGTGTGTGTCCACATGGTGTGTACACTATCATGGTGGGGTGTTGTTTGAACCAATTTTGTACCCCCGGGTGCGTCCAGCTACACGCACATGCGCTCCAGGCAATTCGCCAAGGTTGTAGACAACACGGTCAATGGATTAGGGTTTCCCTGGAAAGCGAGCCTCTGATTGTGGGAATGACCCCAAAAATCGTGTGTGTCCACATAATGTGTACACTATCATGGTGGGGTGTTGTTTGAACCAATTTTGTACCCCGGGTGCGTCCGGCTACACGCACATGCGCCGACGGCAATTTGTCAATGGATTAGGGTTTCCCCGGAAAGCGAGCCTCTGAGGGTGGGAATGACCCAAAAATTGTGTGTGTCCACATGGTGTGTACACTATCATGGTGGGGTGTTGTTTGAACCAATTTTGTACCCCGGGTGCGTCCGGCTACATGCACATGCGCCGACGGCAATTAGTCAATGTTGTAGACAAAGACGGTCAATGGATTAGGGTTTCCCGGAAAGCGAAACTCTGATTGTGGGAATGACCCCAAAATCGTGTGTGTCCACATGGTGTGTACATTATCATGGTGGGGTGTTGTTTGAACCAATTTTGTACCCCGGGTGCGTCCGGCTACACGCACATGCGCCGACGGCAATTTGTCAATGGATTAGGTTTCCCAAAAGCGTGCCTCTAAGGTGGGAATGAGACAAAAATTGTGTGTGTCCACATGGTGTGTACACTATCATGGTGGGGTGTTGTTTGAACCAATTTTGTACCCCCGGGTGCGTCCAGCTACACGCACATGCGCTCGATGGCAATTAGTCAATGTTGTAGACAAGACGGTCAATGGATTAGGGTTTCCCTGGAAAGCGAGCCTCTGATTGTGGGAATGACCCCAAAAATCGTGTGTGTCCACATAATGTGTACACTATCATGGTGGGGTGTTGTTTGAACCAATTTTGTACCCCGGGTGCGTCCGGCTACACGCACATGCGCCGACGGCAATTTGTCAATGGATTAGGGTTTCCGGAAAGCGAGCCTCTGAGGGTGGGAATGACCCAAAAATTGTGTGTGTCCACATGGTGTGTACACTATCATGGTGGGGTGTTGTTTGAACCAATTTTGTACCCGGGTGCGTCCGGCTACATGCACATGCGCCGATGGCAATTAGTCAATGTTGTAGACAAGACGGTCAATGGATTAGGGTTTCCCGGAAAGCGAACCTCTGATTGTGGGAAGGACCCCAAAATCGTGTGTGTCCACATGGTGTGTACATTATCATGGTGGGGTGTTGTTTGAACCAATTTTGTACCCCCGGGTGCGTCCGGCTACACGCACATGCGCTGACAGCAATTCGTCAATGGATTAGGGATTCCCTAAAAGCGTGCCTCTAAGGTGGGAATGACCCAAAAATTGTGTGTGTCCACATGGTGTGTACACTATCATGGTGGGGTGTTGTTTGAACCAATTTTGTACCCCGGGTGCGTCCGGCTACATGCACATGCGCTGACGGCAATTAGTCAATGTTGTAGACAAGACGGTCAATGGATTAGGGTTTCCCGGAAAGCGAACCTCTGATTGTGGGAATGACCCCAAAAATCGTGTGTGTCCACATGGTGTGTACATTATCATGGTGGGGTGTTGTTTGAACCAATTTTGTACCCCCGGTGCGTCCGGCTACACGCACATGCGCCGACGGCAATTTGTCAATGGATTAGGTTTTCCCGAAAAGCGTGCCTCTAAGGTGGGAATGACCCAAAAATTGTGTGTGTCCACATGGTGTGTACACTATCATGGTGGGGTGTTGTTTGAACCAATTTTGTACCCCGGTGCGTCCAACTACACGCACATGCGCCGATGGCAATTAGTCAATGTTGTAGACAAGACGGTCAATGGATTAGGGTTTCCGGAAAGCGAGCCTCTGATTGTGGGAATGACCCCAAAATCGTGTGTGTCCACATAATGTGTACACTATCATGGTGGGGTGTTGTTTGACCCATTTTGGTACCCCGGGTGCGTCCGGCTACACGCACATGCGCTCGACGGCAATTTGTCAATGGATTAGGGTTTCCCGAAAGCGAGCCTCTGAGGGTGGGAATGACCCAAAAATTGTGTGTGTCCACATGGTGTGTACACTATCATGGTGGGGTGTTGTTTGAACCAATTTTGTACCCCGGGTGCGTCCGGCTACATGCACATGCGCCGACGGCAATTAGTCAATGTTGTAGACAAGACGGTCAATGGATTAGGGTTTCCCCGGAAAGCGAAACTCTGATTGTGGGAATGACCCCAATAATCGTGTGTGTCCACATGGTGTGTACATTATCATGGTGGGGTGTTGTTTGAACCAATTTTGTACCCCGGGTGCGTCCGGCTACACGCACATGCGCCGACGGCAATTTGTCAATGGATTAGGGTTTCCGAAAAGCGTGCCTCTAAGGTGGGAATGACCCAAAAATTGTGTGTGTCCACATGGTGTGTACACTATCATGGTGGGGTGTTGTTTGAACCAATTTTGTACCCCGGGTGCGTCCACTACACGCACATGCGCTCGATGGCAATTAGTCAATGTTGTAGACAAGACGGTCAATGGATTAGGGTTTCCCGGAAAGCGAGCCTCTGATTGTGGGAATGACCCCAAAATCGTGTGTGTCCACATAATGTGTACACTATCATGGTGGGGTGTTGTTTGAACCAATTTTGTACCCGGGTGCGTCCGGCTACACGCACATGCGCTCGACGGCAATTTGTCAATGGATTAGGGTTTCCCGGAAAGCGAGCCTCTGAGGGTGGGAATGACCCAAAATTGTGTGTGTCCACATGGTGTGTACACTATCATGGTGGGGTGTTGTTTGAACCAATTTTGTACCCCGGGTGCGTCCGGCTACATGCACATGCGCCGATGGCAATTAGTCAATGTTGTAGACAAAGACGGTCAATGGATTAGGGTTTCCGGAAAGCGAGCCTCTGATTGTGGGAATGACCCCAAAATCGTGTGTGTCCACATGGTGTGTACATTATCATGGTGGGGTGTTGTTTGAACCAATTTTGTACCCCGGGTGCGTCCGGCTACACGCACATGCGCCGACGGCAATTTGTCAATGGATTAGGGTTTCCCGAAAAGCGTGCCTCTAAGGTGGCAATGACCCAATAATTGTGTGTGTCCTCAGGGTGTGTAGACTATCATGGTGGGGTGTTGTTTGAACCAATTTTGTACCCCCGGGTGCGTCCGGCTACACGCACATGCGCCGATGGCAATTAGTCAATGTTGTAGACAAGACGGTCAAAGGATTAGGGTTTCCCCGGAAAGCGAGCCTCTGATTGTGGGAATGACCCCAAAATCGTGTGTGTCCACATAATGTGTACACTATCATGGTGGGGTGTTGTTTGAACCAATTTTGTACCCCCGGGTGCGTCCGGCTACACGCACATGCGCTGACGGCAATTAGTCAATGGATTAGGTTTCCCCGAAAAGCGTGCCTCTAAGGTGGGAATGACCCAAAATTGTGTGTGTCCACATGGTGTGTACACTATCATGGTGGGGTGTTGTTTGAACCAATTTTGTACCCCGGGTGCGTCCGGCTACATGCACATGCGCTGATGGCAATTAGTCAATGTTGTAGACAAGACGGTCAATGGATTAGGGTTTCCCCGGAAAGCGAGCCTCTGATTGTGGGAATGACCCCAAAATCGTGTGTGTCCACATGGTGTGTACATTATCATGGTGGGGTGTTGTTTGAACCAATTTTGTACCCCGGGTGCGTCCGGCTACACGCACATGCGCCGACGGCAATTTGTCAATGGATTAGGGTTTCCGAAAAGCGTGCCTCTAAGGTGGGAATGACCCAAAAATTGTGTGTGTCCACATTTTGTGTACACTATCATGGTGGGGTGTTGTTTGAACCAATTTTGTACCCCCGGGTGCGTCCAGCTACACGCAAATGCGCTGATGGCAATTAGTCAATGTTGTAGACAACACGGTCAATGGATTAGGGTTTCCGGAAAGCGAGCCTCTGATTGTGGGAATGACCCAAAAATCGTGTGTGTCAACATAATGTGTACACTATCATGGTGGGGTGTTGTTTGAACCAATTTTGTACCCCGGGTGCGTCTGGCTACACGCACATGCGCCGACGGCCATTTGTCAATGGAGTAGGGATGCCGGTGAAAGCGAGCCGGTGAGGGTGGGAAGGTACCCCAATAGTGTGTGTGTCCACATGCTGTGTACACTATCATGGTGGGGTGTTGTTTGAACCAATTTTGTACTCCCGGTGCGTCCGGCTACATGCACATGCGCCGACGGCAATTAGTCAATGTTGTAGACAAGACGGTCAATGGATTAGGGTTTCCCGGAAAGCGAAACTCTGATTGTGGGAATGACCCCAAAATCGTGTGTGTCCACATGGTGTGTACATTATCATGGTGGGGTGTTGTTTGAACCAATTTTGTACCCCGGGTGCGTCCGGCTACACGCACATGCGCTCGACGGCAATTTGACAATGGATTAGGGTTTCCCGAAAAGCGTGCCTCTGAAGGTGGGAATGACCCAAAAATTGTGTGTGTCCACATGGTGTGTACACTATCATGGTGTGGTGTTGTTTGAACCAATTTTGTACCCCCAGGTGCGTCCAGCCTACACGCACATGCGCTCGATGGCAATTAGTCAATGTTGTAGACAAGACGGTCAATGGATTAGGGTTTCCCGGAAAGCGAGCCTCTGATTGTGGGAATGACCCCAAAAATCGTGTGTGTCAACATAATGTGTACACTATCATGGTGGGGTGTTGTTTGAACCAATTTTGTACCCCAAGTGCCCGGCTACACGCACATGCGCCGACGGCAATTTGTCAATGGATTAGGGTTTCCCCGGAAAGCGAGCCTGAGGGTGGGAATGACCCAAAAATTGTGTGTGTCCACATGGTGTGTACACTATCATGGTGGGGTGTTGTTTGAACCAATTTTGTACTCCGGTGCGTCCGGCTACATGCACATGCGCTCGACGGCAATTAGTCAATGTTGTAGACAAGACGGTCAATGGATTAGGGTTTCCCCGGAAAGCGAAACTCTGATTGTGGGAATGACCCCAAAAATCGTGTGTGTCCACATGGTGTGTACATTATCATGGTGGGGTGTTGTTTGAACCAATTTTGTACCCCGGGTGCGTCCGGCTACACGCACATGCGCCGACGGCAATTTGTCAATGGATTAGGGTTTCCCAAAAGCGTGCCTCTAAGTTGGGAATGACCCAAAATTGTGTGTGTCCACATGGTGTGTACACTATCATGGTGGGGTGTTGTTTGAACCAATTTTGTACCCCCGGGTGCGTCCAGCTACACGCACATGCGCTCGATGGCAATTAGTCAATGTTGTAGACAAAGACGGTCAATGGATTAGGGTTTCCGGAAAGCGAGCCTCTGATTGTGGGAATGACCCCAAAATCGTGTGTGTCCACATAATGTGTACACTATCATGGTGGGGTGTTGTTTGAACCAATTTTGTACCCGGTGCGTCCGGCTACACGCACATGCGCCGACGGCAATTTGTCAATGGATTAGGGTTTCCCGGAAAGCGAGCCTCGGAGGGTGGGAATGACCCAAAAATTGTGTGTGTCCACATGGTGTGTACACTATCATGGTGGGGTGTTGTTTGAACCAATTTTGTACCCCCGGGTGCGTCCGGCTACATGCACATGCGCTGACGGCAATTAGTCAATGTAGTAGACAGCACGGTAAAAGGATTAGGGTTACCTAGAAAAGCGAAACACTGATTGTGGGAATGACCCCAAAAATCGTGTGTGTCCACATGGTGTGTACATTATCATGGTGGGGTGTTGTTTGAACCAATTTTGTACCCCCGGTGCGTCCGGCTACACGCACATGCGCCGACGGCAATTTGACAATGGATTAGGTTTCCGAAAAGCGAGCCTCGGAGGGTGGGAATGACCCAAAAAATTGTGTGTGTCCACATGGTGTGTACACTATCATGGTGGGGTGTTGTTTGAACCAATTTTGTACGCCCGGGTGCGTCCGGCTACACGCACATGCGCTGACGGCAATTTGTCAATGGATTAGGGTTTCCCTGGAAAGCGAGCCTCGGAGGGTGGGAATGACCCAAAAATTGTGTGTGTCCACATGTTGTGTACACTATCATGGTGGGGTGTTGTTTGAACCAATTTTGTACCCCCGGGTGCGTCCGGCTACATGCACATGCGCTGACGGCAATTAGTCAATGTTGTAGACAGAACGGTCAATGGATTAGGTTTTCACTGGAAAGACAACCTCTTATTGTGGGAAAGACCCCAAAATCGTGTGTGTCCACATGGTGTGTACATTATCATGGTGGGGTGTTGTTTGAACCAATTTTGTACCCCCGGGTGCGTCCGGCTACACGCACATGCGCTGACGGCAATTTGTCAATGGATTAGAGTTACCCTGCAAAGCGTGCCTCTTAAGGTGGGAATGACCCAAAAATTGTGTGCGTCCACATGGTGTGTACACTATCATGGTGGGGTGTTGTTTGAACCAATTTTGTACCCCGGGTGCGTCCAGCCTACACGCACATGCGCCGATGGCAATTAGTCAATGTTGTAGACAACACGGTCAATGGATTAGGGTTTCCCTGGAAAGCGAGCCTCGGATTGTGGGAATGACCCCAAAAATCGTGTGTGTCCACATAATGTGTACACTATCATGGTGGGGTGTTGTTTGAACCAATTTTGTACCCCCGGGTGCGTCCGGCTACACGCACATGCGCTGACGGCAATTTGTCAATGGATTAGGGTTTCCGTGGAAAGCGAGCATCGGAGGGTGGGAATGACCCAAAAATTGTGTGTGTCCACATGGTGTGTACACTATCATGGTGGGGTGTTGTTTGAACCAATTTTGTACCCCCGGGTGCGTCCGGCTACATGCACATGCGCCGACGGCAATTAGTCAATGTTGTAGACAAGACGGTCAATGGATTAGGGTTTCCCGGAAAGCGAAACTCTGATTGTGGGAATGACCCAAAAATCGTGTGTGTCCACATGGTGTGTACATTATCATGGTGGGGTGTTGTTTGAACCAATTTGGTTCCCCTAAAAGGCCCGTCCGCTACACGCACATGCGCCGACGGCAATTTGTCAATGGATTAGGTTTCCCGAAAAGCGTGCCTCTAAGGTGGGAATGACCCAAAAATTGTGTGTGTCCACATGGTGTGTACACTATCATGGTGGGGTGTTGTTTGAACCAATTTTGTACTCCCTGTGTGCGTCCATACACGCACATGCGCTCGATGGCAATTAGTAAATGTTTTAGACAACACGGTCAATGGATTAGGGTTTCCCTTGAAAGCGAGCCTCTGATTGTGGGAATGACCCCAAAAATCGTGTGTGTCCACATAATGTGTACACTATCATGGTGGGGTGTTGTTTGAACCAATTTTGTACCCCGGGTGCGTCCGGCTACACGCACATGCGCTCGACGGCAATTTGTCAATGGATTAGGGTTTCCCCGGAAAGCGAGCCTCTGAGGGTGGGAATGACCTAGAAAATTGTGTGTGTCCACATGGTGTGTACACTATCATGGTGGGGTGTTGTTTGAACCAATTTTGTACCCCGGGTGCGTCCGGCTACATGCACATGCGCCGACGGCAATTAGTCAATGTTGTAGACAAGACGGTCAATGGATTAGGGTTTCCCCGGAAAGCGAACCCTGATTGTGGGAATGACCCCAAAATCGTGTGTGTCCACATGGTGTGTACATTATCATGGTGGGGTGTTGTTTGAACCAATTTTGTACCCCCTGCAAGGCCCGGCCATACACGCACATGCTACTGACGGCAATTTGTCAATGGATTAGGGTTTCCCTAAAAGCGTGCCTCTAAGGTGGGAATGACCCAAAAAATTGTGTGTGTCCACATGGTGTGTACACTATCATGGTGGGGTGTTGTTTGAACCAATTTTGTACCCCCGGGTGCGTCCGGCTACATGCACATGCGCTGATGGCAATTAGTCAATGTTGTAGACAACACGGTCAATGGATTAGGGTTTCCCTGGAAAGCGAACCTCGGATTGTGGGAAAGACCCCAAAATCGTGTGTGTCCACATGGTGTGTACATTATCATGGTGGGGTGTTGTTTGAACCAATTTTGTACCCCCGGGTGCGTCCGGCTACACGCACATGCGCCGACTTCCGCAATTTGTCAATGGATTAGGGTTCCCTGAAAAGCGTGCCTCAGAAGGTGGGAATGACCCAAAAAATTGTGTGTGTCCACATGGTGTGTACACTATCATGGTGGGGTGTTGTTTGAACCAATTTTGTACCCCCGGGTGCGTCCAGCTACACGCACATGCGCTGAAGGCAATTAGTCAATGTTGTAGACAGAACGGTCAATGGATTAGGGTTTCCCTGGAAAGCGAGCCTCTGATTGTGGGAATGACCCCAAAAATCGTGTGTGTCCACATAATGTGTACACTATCATGGTGGGGTGTTGTTTGAACCAATTTTGTACCCCCGGGTGCGTCCGGCTACACGCACATGCGCTGACGGCAATTTGTCAATGGATTAGGGTCTACCTGAACAGCGAGCCTCTCAAACTGGGAATGACCCAAAAATTGTGTGTGTCCACATGGTGTGTACACTATCATGGTGGGGTGTTGTTTGAACCAATTTTGTACCCCGGGTGCGTCCGGCTACACGCACATGCGCCGATGGCAATTAGTCAATGTTGTAGACAAAGACGGTCAATGGATTAGGGTTTCCCCCGGAAAGCGAGCCTCTGATTGTGGGAATGACCCCAAAAATCGT